>NC_066882.1:30105021-30112260 GCF_022985175.1 Labeo rohita | reverse complement strand
CAGAAGACATAGAAGTCGAAGAAAAAAGTCGAAGAGGCAGAAGACATAGAAGTCAAAGAAAAAAATCGAAGAGGCAGAAGACATAGAAGTCAAAGAAAAAAATCGAAGAGGCAGAAGACATAGAAGTCGAAGAAAAAGTCGAAGAGGCAGAAGTCGAAGAAAAATCGAAGAAAGTCATAAAGAAAAAAAAGTCGAAGAGGCAGAAGACATAGAAGTCGAAGAAAAAAATCGAAGAGGCAGAAGACATAGAAGTCGAAGAAAAAGTCGAAGAAGACATAGAAGTCGAAGAAAAGTCGAAGAAGCAGAAGACATAGAAGTCGAAGAAAAAGTCGAAGAGGCAGAAGACATAGAAGTCGAAGAAAAAGTCGAAGAGGCAGAAGACAGAAGTAGAAAGTCATAGAAGTCAAAAAAGTCGAAGAGGCAGAAGACATAGAAGTCGAAGAAAAGTCGAAGAAGCAGAAGAATAGAAGTCAAGAAAAAGTCAAGAGCAGAAGAAAAAGTCGAAGAAAAGCAGAAGAGGCAGAAGAAGTCAGTCAAGAAAAAGTCGAAGAGGCAGAAGACATAGAAGTCGAAGAAAAAGTCGAAGAGAAGACATAGAAGTCGAAGAAAAAGTCGAAGAGGCAGAAGACATAGAAGTCGAAGAAAAAGTCGAAGAGGCAGAAGATAGAAGTAGAAGAAAAAGTCGAAGAGGCAGAAGACATAGAAGTCGAAGAAAAAGTCGAAGAGGCAGAAGACATAGAAGTCGAAGAAAAAGTCGAAGAGGCAGAAGACATAGAAGTCGAAAAAAAAGTCAAGAGGCAGAAGACATAGAAGTCGAAGAAAAAGTCGAAGAGGCAGAAGACATAGAAGTCGAAGAAAAAGTCGAAGAAGCAGAAGCCAAAGAAGTCGAAGAAAAAGTCGAAGAAAAAGAAGTCGAAGAAAAGTCAAAGAAAGAAGAATAGAAGTCGAAGAAAAGTCAAGAGAGCAGAAGACATAGAAGTCGAAGAAAAAGTCGAAGAAAAAAGTCGAAGAAGAAGAAAGAAGTCGAAGTCGAAGAAGCAGAAGACATAGAAGTCGAAGAAAAGTCAAAGAAAAAGACAAGAAGCAAGAAAAAGTCAAAGAGGCAGAAGACATAGAAGAAGAAAAAGTCAAGAAGCAGAAGAAGAAGTCAAGAAGTCAAAGAAAAGACAAGAAGTCAAGAAAAGTCAAGAGAAGTAGAAGAAAAAAAGTCAAGAGAGACAGAAGAAGAAAGAAGAGGCAGAAGAAAAAAGTCGAAGAAAAGTCAGAAGACATAGAAGTCAAAGAAAAAGTCAAGAAGCAGAAGACATAAGTCGAAGTCGAAGAGAAGACAAGAAGTCGAAAAAAAGTCGAGAGGCAGAAGACATAGAAGTCGAAGAAAAAGTCGAAGAGGCAGAAGACATAGAAGTCGAAGAAAAAGTCGAAGAGGCAGAAGCCATAGAAGTCGAAGAAAAGTCGAAGAGGCAAGAAGAGCAGAAGAAAAGAAAAAGTCGAAGAAGCAGAAGAAGTCAAGAAAAAGTCAAGAGGCAGAAGAAAGAAGTCGAAGAAAAAGAAGCAAGAAGCAAAAAAGACAAGAGAAGTCAAGAAAAAAGAGTCAGAAGACATAGAAGAAAAAAGTCGAAGAGGCAGAAGACATAGAAGTCGAAGAAAAAGTCGAAGAGGCAGAAGACATAGAAGTCGAAAAAAGTCGAAGAGGCAGAAGACATAGAAGTCGAAGAAAAGTCAAGAAGAAGACAATAGAAGTCAAAGAAAAAAGTCAAGAGAAGCAGAAGACATAGAAGTCGAAGAAAAAATCGAAGAGGCAGAAGAGTCATAAAAAGTCAGAAGAAAAAAAAAGTCGAAGAGGCAGAAGACATAGAAGTCGAAGAAAAAGTCGAAGAGGCAGAAGACATAGAAGTCGAAGAAAAAGTCGAAGAAGCAGAGAGATAGAAGTCGAAGAAAAAAATCGAAGAGGCAGAAGACATAGAAGTCGAAAGAAAAGTCGAAGAGGCAGAAGACATAGAAGTCGAAGAAAAAGTCGAAGAAGCAGAAGACATAGAAGTCGAAGAAAAAGTCGAAGAGGCAGAAGACATAGAAGTCGAAGAAAAAGTCAAGAGGCAGAAGTCATAGAAAAAAATCGAAGAGGCAGAAGACATAGAAGAAGAAGAAGCAGAAGAGGCAGAAGCATAAAGAAAAAAAGTCGAAGTCGAAGAAAAGTAGAAGAGCATAGAAGTCAAGAAAAAGTCGAAGAAGCAGAAGACATAGAAGTCGAAGAAAAAGTCAATGTAGCTGAAGCCATAGAAGTCAAAGAAAAAGTCGAAGAAGCAGAAGACATAGAAGTCAGAAGAAAGAAGAAGACATAGAAGAAAAAAAAAGAAGAAGAAGAGAAGTCGAAGAAAAAAGTCGAAGAAGCAGAAGACATAGAAGTCGAAGAAAAAGTCGAAGAAGCAGAAGACATAGAAGTCGAAGAAAAAGTCAAGAAGCAAAGGCAATAGAAGTCGAAGAAAAGAAGTCAAGAAAGAAGAAGAAGAATAGAAGTCAAAGAAAAGTCGAAGAGAAGCATAGAAGTCAAAGAAAAGAAGAAGCAGAAGACATAGAAGTCGAAGAAAAAGTCAAGAGGCAGAAGACATAGAAGTAGAAGAAAAAGTCGAAGAGGCAGAAGACATAGAAGTCGAAGAAAAGTCAAGAGCAGAAGAAGATAGAAGTCAAGAAAAAGAAAGAAGCAGAAGTCAAGAAAAGTCAAGCAGAAGAATAGAAGTCGAAGAAAAGTCAGAAGAAGACATAGAAGTCAAAGAAAAAGTCGAAGAGGCAGAAGACATAGAAGTCGAAGAAAAAGTCGAAGAGGCAGAAGAGAAGTCGATAGAAGTCGAAGACATAAGAAAAAAGAAGACATAGAAGTCAAAAAAAAAAGTCGAAGAGGCAGAAGCCATAGAAGTCGAAGAAAAAGTCGAAGAGGCAGAAGACATAGAAAAAAATCGAAGAGGCAGAAGAAAAAAAGAAAAAGTCGAAGAAAAGAGAAGAGGCAGAAGAAGAGAAAGTCGAAGAAAAAGTCAAGAGGCAGAAGACATAGAAGTCGTCAAAGAAAAAGTCAAGAAGGCAGAAGAAGATAGAAGTCAAAGAAAAAGTCGAAGAAGCAGAAGCCATAGAAGTCAAAGAAAAAGTCAAAGAAGAGAAGTCATAGAAGTCGAAGAAAAAAGTCGAAGAAAGAGAAGACATAGAAGTCAAAAAAAGTCAAAGAGAAGACAGAAGAAAAAGTCAAGAAGCAGAAGACAAAGAAAAAAATCAAGAGGCAGAAGACAGAAGTCGAAGAAAAAGAAGCAGAAGACATAGAAGTCAAGAAAAAAAGTCAAGAGAAGAAGAAGTCAGAAGTCGAAAAAAAAGTCAAAGAAAAGAAGACATAGAAGAAAAAGAAGAAGAAGAGGCAGAAGAAGAAGTCAAAAGTCGAAGAAAAAGAAAGAAAGAAAAAGTCAAGAGGCAGAAGACATAGAAGTCGAAGAAAAAAGTCGAAGAGGCAGAAGACATAGAAGTCAAAGAAAAAAAGTCAGAAGAGGCAGAAGACAAGAAAGTCGAAGAAAAAGTCAAGAAGCAGAAGAAGAAAGTCAAAGAAAAAAAAAGAGAAGAGGCAGAAGAATAGAAGTCAAAGAAAAAGAAGAAGAAGTCAAGAAAAGCAAGAAGAAGTAAGAAGTCAAGAAGAAAAAGTCAAAGAAAAGCAGAAGAAGAAGAAGAAAAAAAAAGTCGAAGAGGCAGAAGAATAGAAGTCAAAGAAAAAGTCAAAGAAGCAGAAGACATAGAAGTCGAAGAAAAAAACGAAGAAGCAGAAGACATAGAAGTCAAGAAAAAAAGTCGAAGAAGCAGAAGACATAGAAGTCGAAGAAAAAGTCGAAGAAGCAGAAGACATAGAAGTCGAAGAAAAAGAGGCAGAAGAAGAGAAGTCGAAGAAAAAGTCGAAGAAGAAGAAAGAAGTCAAAGAAGCAGAAGAAGCAGAAGAGAAGAAGAAGAAGAAAAAATCAAGAAGCAGAAGAAGCAGAAGAAAGAAGTCGAAGAAGAGAAGTCAAGAAAAGTCGAAGAAGCAGAAGCCATAGAAGTCAAAGAAAAAAATCGAAGAGGCAGAAGACATAGAAGTCGAAGAAAAAAGTCAAAGAGGCAGAAGACATAGAAGTCAAAAAAAGTCGAAAAGGAAGAAGACATAGAAGTCGAAGAAAAAGTCGAAGAAGAAGACATAGAAGTCGAAGAAAAAGTCAAGAAGCAGAAGAATAGAAGTCAAAGAAAAAAAGTCGAAGAGGCAGAAGAATAGAAGTCAAAGAAAAAGTCGAAGAGGCAGAAGACATAGAAGTCGAAGAAAAAGTCGAAGAGGCAGAAGTTGAAGAAAGTAGAAGTCGAAGAAAAAGTCGAAGAAGAAGAAAGAAGTCAAAGAAAAAGTCAAGAAAGAAGTCAAGAAAAAGTCAAGAAAAAGAAATAGAAGTCAGAAGAAAAGAAAGAAGAAGTAGAAGACAGAAGAAAGAAAAAAGTCGAAGAAAGAAGAATAGAAGTCGAAAAAAAAGTCGAAGAGGCAGAAGACATAGAAGTCGAAGAAAAAGTCGAAGAGGCAGAAGACAGAAGTCAAAAAAAGTCAAAGAGTAGAAGAATAGAAGTCAAGAAAAAGTCAAAGAAGAAGAAGAAGAGAAGAAGACATAGAAGTCGAAGAAAAGTCGAAGAGGAAGAAGCAGAAGAAGAAGAAAAAGTCAAGAAAAAGACATAGAAGAAGAAAAAAAAGAGAAGCAGAAGCCATAGAAGTCGAAGAAAAAGTCGAAGAAGCAGAAGACATAGAAGTCGAAGAAAAAGAAGTCGAAGAAAGAAGAATAGAAGTCGAAGAAAAAAGTCAAAGAAGCAGAAGAAATAGAAGTCGAAAAAAAGTCGAAGAAGCAGAAGACATAGAAGTCAAAGAAAAAAAGAAAGAGGCAGAAGACATAGAAGTAAAAAGAGAAAAAGTCGAAGAGGCAGAAGACATAGAAGTCGAAGAAAAAGTCAAGAAGCAGAAGACATAGAAGTCGAAGAAAAAAAGTCGAAGAGGCAGAAGACATAGAAGTCGAAGAAAAAGTCGAAGAGGCAGAAGAATAGAAGTCAAGAAAAAGTCAAGAAGAAGAAAGTCAAGAAGAAAGACATAGAAGTCGAAGAAAAAGTCGAAGAGGCAGAAGAAGTCGAAGAAAAAGTCGAAGAAGCAGAAGACATAGAAGTCGAAGAAAAAGTCGAAGAGGCAGAAGACATAGAAGTCGAAGAAAAAGTCGAAGAAGCAGAAGACATAGAAGTCAAGAAAAAGTCGAAGAAAAAGAAGAAGCAGAGCCATAGAAGTCGAAGAAGAAGTCGAAGAAAAAAGAAAGAGAAGAAGACATAGAAGTCAAAGAAAAAGTCAAAGAAGCAGAAGACATAGAAGTCGAAGAAAAAAAGAAGAAGAAGCAGAAGAATAGAAGTCGAAGAAGAAAAGAAAGAAAGTCAGAAGAAGAAAAGTCAAGAAAAGCAGAAGAAGAAGACATAGAAAAAAAAGAGCAGAAGAAGATAGAAGTCAAAAAAAAAGTCGAAGAGCAGAAGACATAGAAGTCGAAGAAAAAGAGAAGACATAGAAGTCAAAGAAAAGTCGAAGAAAGAAGAAAGTCGAAGAAAAGTCAAAGAAAGAAGAAGAAGTCAAAAGAAAAGTCGAAGAAGTCAAGAAGTCGAAGAAAAGTCGAAGAAGCAGAAGCCATAGAAACAGTCAAAGAAAAAGTCGAAGAGAAGACAGAAGACATAGAAGTCGAAGAAAAAAGACATAGAAGAAGAAAGAAGAAGACATAAGTCGAAGAAAAAGTCAAGAAGCAGAAGACATAGAAGTCGAAAAAAAAGTCGAAGAAGCAGAAGCCAGAGAAGTCGAAGGAAAAGTCGAAGAGGCAGAAGACATAGAAGTCGAAAAAAAGTCGAAGAGGCAGAAGACATAGAAGTCGAAGAAAAAGTCAAGAAAAAGCAAGAAGAGAATAAAGAAGTCGAAAGAAAAGAAAGAAGAAGAAGAAGAAGAAGAAAAGTCAAGAAAAGAAGAAGTCAAGAAAAGTCAAAGAAGAAAGAAAAGAAAAGTCGAAGAGGCAGAAGACATAGAAGTCAAAGAAAAAAAAAAGAGGCAGAAGAAAATAGAAGTCAAGAAAAAAAAAGTCGAAGAAAAGCAGAAGACAGAAAGTCGAAGAAAAAAAAGTCGAAGAGGCAGAAGCCATAGAAGTCAAAGAAAAAAATCGAAGAGGCAGAAGACATAGAAGTCGAAGTTTAGTTCGTATTTTAATGATCTAAAAGATGGTGTAAATTAGATGTTGATACCTTTGCAACATGTTAGTGTTTTAAGAAACCTTAGTAGTTTTTGCATCAACACCCAATCGAATTACATATGCAAAATACCATGCTCACAGACAAAGAGTCGTAAACTTTCCCTCCAAAGGTGAAAGTTACCATTGGTTCATGGACCTCCTGGAGGCACAGCCTCCAGAGAGTTTAAAGGCATCGACCCCTCTCTCTTCCCTCTCTTCTTCACTTTCTCCCTCGTCTGCAACATCTTCCGATTGCTGCCCGTGTGGAGGAACCCACGGGGAGCCAGAGCCGGCACAGGGCGTGCCCGGCGGGCCCGACAGGCCCAACATACAGAGCTGTGGCTCTCGACCACAAAGAGCCAGACAGTTCCACTCAACCCTGGAATTCATCTTCATGACTCACCTCAGTCAGTCAGTGGTTCTTGGAGAACCTAAGATGATGAGCTAGAACTCTTCAGGACTTCCCTAAGTGTGCGCCAGGCCTTGCGGCCTTGTCTTTCCATTCCCCAAAGATCACAGGACTTCAGCTGGGTCCCTCTCAGCTCTTGGTTCTTCTTCACTTTTCACATGGGAAGAAACTCCCAGTCACCAACGAGTCAGGACATCTTTGGAATTCATCACTCTTCAGACCCGGAAGAACGTGATTGCAATTCCAAAACCACCACTGCTTCAAACCATCAAGACTTTCAGAGACTGCATTTGGACACTTGTTCGACGACCAAGGCAATGCAAGTATCGTACACTTAACTAAACAAACAGAGGTTTAGTATAAGCTGTAGACAGCACTGATGGTTTCACAGCAGGTGGTTAACTGATTTTTTCATAGCTTCATTTCCTTCTCTCTCTCTCTAACTGCTTCTCACTGACCATTCCCCATGTATGAGTGATTTCATGTTTGTTTGTTTAGATTAGTTATGTGTTAGTCCTTCGTTAATAAACTATTGTGCACAAATTACATGAGTTT
>NC_066882.1:29957008-30104921 GCF_022985175.1 Labeo rohita | reverse complement strand
CATATACTAACGTTTTCTGAGTGAGAAAAGACGTTTTAGAGCATTTCTGAGCAAGACTTCGTTTCATGAGGCAAGATGCATAAAAACACTTTTGGCGTTCCTAGAAGGCCTAAACGAAGCGTTTCAAGCACTGAGGCTCTAACTAAATTTGATATTCATAAAACTTCTAACACATCAAGAAGTGTCTTTCTGTATTGCAAATAACATTCCTTTCATGTATAAGAAATATTTTTAATGTGGGTCAGCTTTATTCATGAAACTGCATATACTAACGTTTTCTGAGTGAGAAAAGACGTTTTAGAGCATTTCTGAGCAAGACTTCGTTTCATGATATAAGATGCATAAAAACACTTTTGGCGATCCTAGAAGGCCTTATATGAGCGTTTCATGCACTGAGGCTCTAACTAAATTTGATATTCATAAAACTTCTAACACATCAAGAAGTGTTTTTCTGTATTGCAAATAACATTGCTTTCATGTATAAATATTTTTTATGTGGGTCATTTCATTTTGATGCATGAAAACTTTTTAAAAATGCCTTTTAATTTTCTGAGAAAAGACGTTCATAGAATTTTAAGCAAGAAGTTCGTTTCATGAGGCAAGATGCATAAAAACATTTTGGAGTTCATAGAAGGCCTTTTTATGTGGGTCAGCTTTTCATGCACTGAGGCTTAACTAAATTTTTTCATGAGTGAACAAAAGAAGTTTTTTCTGAGCATTTCTTTCTGCAAGACTTCGTTTCATGAATCAAGCAAGATGCATAAAAACACTTTTGGCGATCCTAGAAGGCCTTTTAACGAAGCGTTCACACTGAGGCTCTAACTAAATTTGATATTCATAAAACTTCTAACACATCAAGCACTGAGGCTCTAAGTGTTTGATTTCATAAATTGCAAATAACATTCTTTCTTTCATGTAACATTCCTTTCATGTATAAAAAAATATTTTTAATGTGGGTCAGCTTTATTCATGAAACTGCATATACTAACGTTTTCTGAGTGAGAAAAGACGTTTTAGAGCATTTCTGAGCAAGACTTCGTTTCATGAGGCAAGATGCATAAAAACACTTTTGGCGTTCCTAGAAGGCCTAAAAAAGCGTTTCAAGCACTGAGGCTCTAACTAAATTTGATATTCATAAAACTTCTAACACATCAAGAAGTGTCTTTCTGTATTGCAAATAACATTCCTTTCATGTATAAGAATTTTTTTTAATGTGGGTCAGCTTTATTCATGAATACTAACATATATAACAGCATTTCTGCATTTCAAGAAGACTTTTCTGAGGCAAATGCATAAAAACACTTAAAAAAATTTTTCATAGAAGAGGCTCTAACTTTTAATGATATTCATAAAACTTTAACACATCAAGAAGTTTTTCATGATATTCATAACACTTTTCATTTATATTCAAAAATGTTTTTAAATCAGTTTAACTAAATTTCATGAAAAAACTTCATATATAACAAGAATTCTTTCATTAAAAAAATTTTTTTCATGTATAAATTTTTTGAGTGGGTCAAGAAACTGCATTTTAACATTTCTGAGTGAAGACGTTTTAGATTTCTGAGCAAGACTTCGTTTCATGAGGCAAGATGCATAAAAACACTTTTGGAGTTCCTAGAAGGCCTAAACGAAGTTTCATGCTGAGGCTCTAACTAAATTTGATATTCATAAAACTTCTAACACATCAAGAAGTGTTTTCTGTATTGCAAATAACATTCCTTTCATGTATAAGAAATATTTTTAATGTGGGTCAGCTTTATTCATGAAACTGCATATACTAACGTTTTCTGAGTGAGAAAAGACGTTTTAGAGCATTTCTGAGCAAGACTTCGTTTCATGAGGCAAGATGCATAAAAACACTTTTGGAGTTCCTTTTGCCTAAACCTAAGCGTTTCATGCACTGAGGCTCTAAATTTGATATTCATAAAACTTCTAACACATCAAGAAGTGTCTTTCTGTGATATTCATAAATAACATTGCTTTCATGTATATTCATTTTTAAAACAATTTTTTAATGTGGGTCAGCTTTATTCATGAAACTGCATATACTAACGTTTTCTGAGTGAGAAAAGAAAGTTTTTTAGCATTTTTCTGAGCAAGACTTCGTTTCATGAGGCAAGATGCATAAAAACACTTTTGAGTTCCTAGAAGGCCTAAACGCGTTTTCAGCACTGAGGCTCTAACTAAATTTGATATTCATAAAACTTCTAACACATCAAGAAGTGTCTTTCTGTATTGCAAATAATTTTCATGCATTCATAATATTTTTTTTAATGTGGGTCAGTCAGCATGAAACTCAAATGAAAGTCTTCATGGATTGATGTTTCGATAGCGTTTCCATCAAACTGTAGCATACACTAAAATTTGAAAACGTTTAGCATAAAAGGCTAATATGAATAAACAGTGCTCATGAACTGCTGTCTGACATAGTATTCTCATATGAAATAAGTTGAGGCTTGGACACAGAAACAGTGTTCCTTCTGCACTTTGGAAATAACATTACTTTCATGCATAGTGTCATTTTTATATGTTCTTTTACAGCTTTATAAACAAAAAAATTCATGAACTGAATATAAATTAACTGAGAAAACTTACAATGTTTTCTACAGATGATTTCACAAGATGAATGGCTAAAATCAAACTTGTTGAGTGAAGTTCTACTCTAAAAAAGGCAGCTAACTGAATTTAACTGTCTTAGAAAACTGTTAGGTAACTATATTTTAAAGAAAACTACATGACTAGGGGTGGGTTGCACCAATGGACCGTTCTCACATTTCCAGGTTTGTCATAGTGGAAGTTTCATCATAGTTGGGTAAAATCTGAAAAGCAATGAATTGGAGAGTACCACAAATATATTTTTTGCATTCCCATTTGCTCAAGTAGTAAAAGAAAAACTACACAATAGTGTTTTCATGACTTTCAATCAAAGGAAAGAAATTATGCTAGACTGATATTGGCAGTCAGAAGAGAGAACAATGTCAAATTTATCGTCCCTTCCACAGACAGGCATTAGAAACATGAGCTCACATGCATTAACCAGTTTTTTTGTAACTTGATGAAAAGGCAATATAATACAAAATATAGCGTTTAAATGTACATAAATATTTTTAAAAATCAAAATATAAAAAACTTTAAAGGATTTATAATGATGATGACAGTTGAAACACATCATCACAGGCTTGTGAAAAGGGTCCATAAAGATTAAGTTTAAATCTAGATTAAATCAAGGTTTATCTAATAAAAAAGTTGCACCAAACTTTAAACCTTGTTTAAAAATAAGCAGGCTTAATTTAAACCATCAGTTTGATCCTGGATTTAATTTTACAATAAACCTGGATTAACTATAATCTTGTTGCTCCGTCACTGAAACTCAGATTTAAATTTCAGTTAAGGATTAACTTTAAACTTGCTACTGAGGAGGTTTAAATTCCCAAAATGGCAGCACTTATTTGGTGGATTGGAGAAAATGAAATGTGCTCCTCACAGATAAATAAACTGCCCTTTCAATTTTATTGAGTTAGGATGATGATGATGAATTTTAAAAACATTCCTTCTGCAAGGAATCTGTGACGAGATTTTTAAAAAAATGGAACCTGCATTTTGGCAGTGAAACCCATGTTCCAGCTTTTAACAGCCCTGGGCTTTTACGCTAAATTTGTTTCCAAATGGTGGATGGGAACTTTTACCTTAAAATGACTGGTTGGCATTCAACTAAATTTAATTTGCATAAAAGCTTTTTAACACATCAGAAACTTCTGCATCTGAAACCCTCCACCTTCCCCAGCTCCACCTGTATAGATCTGCTAAGGGTTATTTTGTATGCTATTTGTATGCAATATATCTTAGACTACTTACAGCACTGTATCACCATATGCTTTGGCAGTACCAAGTTGCCTAAAATCACTATTGGCAGCAGCTATAATTTCTAACTACAGCAATGAACTGAGAAATGAACAACAATTTGATATGCAGCAAACTTCTCTTGTCAAGAAGGTCTTTCTGCATTGTAAATAACATTTTTTCATGCATGTGAAACATTTTTAAAAGCAGTCAGTCCTGTCAGTCTAATCAAAGGATTATAGCGCAAGCGCTGAACTCTTTGGTTCCCCTTCAGGAACTCGAGCTGCGTCAAACGCTTGGGGAACGCCTCCAGCGTGAGCACGCTCTGAATCACATGTGTAATCAGTCCAATAGAGAAGCGAGACGTCATAGGCGGGTGACGTCACGGACCAGGAAGCTTAAAAGCACGTGCGCCGGAGCCGGCATTCAGCTTCATTTATTCAGCGAAGCGCTCTGTGTATGGTGTGTGTTTTCACGTGTCTGTTTTTGGTGCCAGTGTACCACTTTTATTTGAGACACGATGTCCAAAGTGTGTAGGAAAATAAAACATAAGAGCAATCCAAGTTACAAGCCGTGTGTTCCTCCCTGCTCGCGTTTTATTCCGAGCGGGGATACACACAGCTTGTGCGTGGTTTGCTTGGGAGCGGATCACGCAGAGTCGGCTCTCGAGGGGGCCGACTGCCCGCATTGCGAGCGGCTTCCCCTGCGTGCTCTCCGCTCCCGGAAGGCTCTCTTTGCGGAGGGAGCCTTCACCAGCGTTCCTCGCGGGTCTGGCCCCGCTTCCGCCGAGGCGGAGCGGCAGCTGCACTCGTGGGGTTCGCAGCTGGATCTACTAGAGGGAATGGAGACGGGTGAACCCCTATCTCCCCTCACCTAGTAGATCCGGGGCCCGTTCTCAGGGATCGGAAGCCCGTTCTGCGGTTCCTTCCACCCAGGGAACAGCCTCAACGCTTCTCATTTCTTCCTCTGAGGAGGTTGAACATGAAAGCGTTGCGGTGGCCCCACACTCGCCCCAATACGAGGAGCTTTTGGAGGTGGTTACTCGTGCGGTAGCTAAATTAAATATCGATTGGCCCGCCGAGAAACAAGCCGAACCGCAGCGAAGTAAGTTAGATGAACGCTTCCTGCGTAATCGGCCGCCTCCTTCACACCGGAGCCTGCCGTTTTCCCGATCTCCACACCGAGGTGTCGAGATCGTGGGTTAAACCATTCTCGGCCCGTCTCTTTGTCCCCGCCTCTGATTACTATGGGAGTGTGGCGGGGACAACAGAGCGCGGTTATAGAGCGATCCCTCGGGTAGAACAGACGCTTGCAAGCTATCTGTCTCCCGAGGCGTCTTCGTCTCTAAAGGCTCCGGTCTTACCCACTAAGCCGCTGCGTACAACATCAGTGCTAGTGGGTAAGGGGTACTCGGCAGCAGGTCAGGCTGGTTCTTGTCTGCACACCATGGCGGTGTTGCAGGCATACCAGGCTGATCTGCTAAAAGAGCTAGATGAGTGCGACGAAATTAGCAAGGATAACATCTCTGAGCTAAGGAGAGCCGCTGACTTGTCTCTCCGCGCCACCAAAGAGACCGCCCGTGCCATCGGCAGGTCCATGGCAGCTATGGTGGCGGCGGAGAGACATCTATGGTTGACCCTGTCTGACATGAAGGAGAAGGACAGGGTCTTCCTTCTAGACGCCCCGCTTGCGCCTTCTGGCCTGTTCGGCGACGCCGTCAATTCCGTCGTCGACAGATACCAGGAGGCCCGTAAACAAGCGGAGGCGTTTCAGCGGTTCCTCCCTCGTCGCGTTCTAGCTCTTGGGGTTGCTGGGCGGGAGCAGCCCCAGCCGAGTGCCAGCTCCTCGCACAGGGCGAGTCAGAAGCAGAGCGTCGCCTCTCGTGCTCCTCCGCAGCGGGACCGAGATCAGCGACGCTCTAAGCCGGGGACTTCTAAGCCGAAGCCCGACCTGAGGGTTGTGCTTCAGGCGAAGAGGTCCTCGGCGAAGCGGTCCTGACATTCGTGCAGGACCGCTGAGGGCAGCCCCTGCTGGGGAGAGGCGGGTAGCACCGCATTCCACGGTGTCCGTCTCTCCTCAGTGCCCTCAGGAGACCAATGTCTCCGACGAGCTCCCCCAGTCTCTTCCGCCCGGCAACGTAGCGGAGCTGGGGGGCTCGCCACCCCTGCGGGGGTCTCTAGAACAGTTAGTTCGGTTAGTTCCTGCCGGTGCGCCGCTACAGGGCACCGATCTAGCAGTTCAGAAACATCCAGAGACCAGTCTCGAGAGGCTGGTTCCCTTAGTAGATTATCTGGCAGCGTGGAAACTACTGCCAAATGTATCTGCATGGGTCCTGCATACTGTAGAGCGGGGTTATCGCATTCAGTTCGGTGCTCCGCCTCCTCCTTTCAACGGGGTCTTCCCTACTGTGGTGGGCCCCGAGCAGGGTCTGGTAATGGAACAAGAAGTAGTATCTCTCCTCAGGAAGGAGGCCATCGAGGTGGTTCCTCCTCAGGACAGAGAATCCGGGTTCTACAGCCGATACTTCATCGTTCCGAAGAAGGATGGGGGTCTGCGTCCTATTTTAGATCTAAGACATTTGAACCGCTCAGTCATGCGGCTGAAGTTCAAAATGTTGACAGTCAGTCAAGTTGTGTCACAAATCAGGTCCGAGGACTGGTTTGTGACAATAGATCTGAAAGACGCTTATTTTCATGTCTCCATCCTTCCTCAACACAGGAAGTTCCTAAGGTTTGCTTTCAGGGGCGAAGCATACCAATATCGGGTTCTTCCGTTCGGCCTAGCACTCTCCCCCCGCACTTTTACGAAGTGTGTGGATGCTGCTCTGGCTCCGCTGCGACTCCGGGGCATCCGCATACTCAATTACATCGACGATTGGTTGATTATGGCTCAATCAGAGCACATGGCGGTTCAACATCGAGATGTTGTTCTCGCCCATATGAAAGAGCTGGGGTTGAGACTGAACGCCAAGAAAAGTGTGCTGTCTCCATTACAGAGGACCACTTATCTGGGCGTGGTGTGGGATTCGACCACGATGCAGGCACGTTTGTCACCTGCTCGGATCGAGTCGATCCTCACGACAGTCAAGAGAGTGAAAGAAGGCCGGTCACTCACTGTAAAGCAGTTCCAGCGACTGCTGGGTCTGATGGCAGCTGCGTCCAACGTGATACCTTTTGGCCTGCTGTACATGAGACCCCTACAGTGGTGGCTCAGGACCAAGGGGTTCTCCCGAGGGGAAACCCGTTCCGCATGATCAAAGTCACGCGGCGAGCCCTACGTGCTTTAGATATGTGGAAGAAACCTTGGTTCCTGTCTCAGGGCCCGGTGTTAGGAGCTCCTGGTCGCCGCGTAACGCTAGCGACGGATGCATCTCTCACCGGTTGGGGTGCGGTCATGAGTGGCCACTCAGCCCGCGGTCTGTGGAGCGGTCGGCATCTCTCCTGGCACATCAACTGCCTGGAGATGCTGGCCGTGTTTCGAGCTCTGAAACACTTTCTCCCAGACCTAATAGGCCGCCATGTGTTGGTGCGCACCGACAACATAGCGGTGGTCTATTATATCAACCACCAGGGAGGTCTGCGTTCGCGCCCCTTGTACAAGCTGGCGCACCAGATCCTTGTGTGGTCCCAGGACAAACTCCTCTCACTGAAAGCAGTTTACATTCCTGGGCATCTCAATACGGGAGCAGACATCCTGTCGAGGCAGGGGCGAGGCCCGGGGAATGGATGCTTCACCCCGAGGTGGTGAAGCAGATTTGGAGAGTTTTTGGCCAGGCTCAGGTGGACCTCTTCGCGACTCAGCAGAATGCGCAATGTCCCCACTGGTTCTCTCTGTCTCATCCAGCTCCACTGGGGCTGGATGCCATGGTACAGACGTGGCCGAGGCTTCGTCTGTACGCTTTTCCCCCGATCGCTCTGCTCCCAGGAGTTCTGGAGAGGGTGCGCCGGGACGGGGTCCGTCTTCTATTAGTAGCCCCGTACTGGCCGGCCCGAGCATGGTTCTCGGACCTAATTTCCCTCCTCGACGGCTCTCCATGGGAGATTCCCGTCAGGAGGGATCTCCTCTCGCAAGCGGGAGGCACCATCTTCCACCCTCGCCCGGAGTTGTGGAAGTTATGGGTGTGGCCCCTGAGGGGGCACGCCTCATAGCTTCCGGTCTCTCAACTGAGGTTGTTGAGACCATCCTCCAATCCAGAGCTCCCTCCACGAGGAAATTGTACGCCCTGAAGTGGAAACTTTTCACTTCATGGTGTGGAGACCACCAGCAAGACCCAGTTAACTGCCCAGTCGGTACAGTGCTGGAATTTTTGCAGGATCGGTTCTCCACAGGATTAGCCCACTCCACCCTAAAGGTTTACGTGGCGGCTATTGCGGCCTACCACGCCCCTCTCGGTGGCACTTCAGTGGGCAAGGATCCCCTTGTCGTACGTTTCCTCCGCGGTGCGCTGAGGCTGAGGCCTCCTGTACAACCTCGGGTCCCTACTTGGGACCTCGCCGTGGTGCTAGAGGCTCTTTGTGGGCCCCCCTTTGAGCCTATCGAAGAGTCCTCTGACCATTTATTGTCAATTAAGACAGTTCTTCTTTTAGCTTTATCTTCGCTAAAGAGAGTAGGAGATCTTCAGGCCCTTTCTGTGGCCCCTTCACATTTGGACTTTGCCCCTGGCATGGCCAAAGTTTTTCTGTACCCTAGACCAGGGTACGTACCGAAGGTTCCCTCTGTACCACCACGGCCCGTTGTGCTTCAGGCCTTTTGTCCTCCCCCTTTTCGGGATTCGGACCAGCAAAAGCTTAACTGTATGTGTCCAGTTCGAGCACTGGACACATACGTTCACAGATCTGCCCTGTGGAGAAATTCAGAACAATTGTTCGTCTGTTTCGGCCCCCTAAAAAGGGGCCTCCCTGCTTCTAAGCAAACCCTTAGCCGCTGGATCGTGGATGCCATCACTCTTTCTTATGAGTCTTCGGGCCTTCCCTCTCCATTGGGGGTTAAGGCCCACTCTACTCGAGGCATTTCTGCCTCTAAAGCCTTTATTTCTGGTGTCCCTATGCAGGACATCTGCAACGCTGCGGGATGGTCCTCGCCCCTTACCTTTGTCAGATTTTATGATCTAGACCTGCGAGTCACTCCTGGCTCCTCTGTTCTCCTGTCCTAGCACACACACTAGGCAGGGACTTGTAACTAGGGCGGCGTGGGTATAGCGTTCCCCAAGCGTTTGACGCAGCTCGAGTTCCTGAAGGGGAACGTCCCAGGTTACGTATGTAACCATGGTTCCCCGAGGGAACGAGACGCTGCGTCTCAGGCCCTACTTCCTGCATCCCTGCTAGCACTTCGCTTCTTATTTAAGCTGAATGCCGGCTCCGGCGCACGTGCTTTTAAGCTTCCTGGTCCGTGACGTCACCCGCCTATGACGTCTCGCTTCTCTATTGGACTGATTACACATGTGATTCAGAGCGTGCTCACGCTGGAGGCGTTCCCCAAGCGTTTGACGCAGCGTCTCGTTCCCTCGGGGAACCATGGTTACATACGTAACCTGGGACGTTTTCTGACTGAGAAAAGACGTTTGAAAAACATTTCTGAACATGCTCCGTTTCATGAGCTGCATGCCTAAAAACACTTTCCTCCATCACTGCAGTCTCTTAACTTTTTAATGATTTATGAACTGAGTTACTAACTAAATTTGATATGCATAAAACTTCTAACATCTCTACAAATGTCAGTCTACATTGCAAATAACATTTTTTCATGCATTTGAAACATTTTTAGCTTTTTTCAACTTTATTCAAAAACTGCATGAACACTGTTTTCACTGTAAACCATGGCTTCACGGGGCTTTTGTATATAAAAACGTAGTATCAAACAGAGCAAATTTTGTAATGATATAAATAAAAACAGTATTCTTCTAACAAAGTGTCTTTTCCATTGTAAATAACATTTGTTTCATGCATGTGAAGCATTTTTAATGTGGGTTGCCAATCAACACACAGCAGTAAACAACGGTTTATGTTTGTAGAGTAATTTACTACATTTAGAACGTTTAACATGTCAGGATCATGGATTGTATGAAACTATTTTTTATAATTTACAGTACTATGAATGCTCTAAAATGTAGTTTAGTTTACTGAGGCATGTTACTTTAAAAGTGATATAAAAAAATCTTTTAACACAGCAACAAGTTTCTTTTGAGATTGTAAAAAACATTGTTTCTATGCATGTGCTTATTTTTAATATGGTTCAGATTTTTCATGAAACTGCATGAACTAACTTTTCTTTTACTGAGAAAAGACGTTTTTACAGTAGCAAGCATGCCTTGATTTCATGAGCTAACAATGCCTAAAAACAGTTATGGCGTTCCTAGAAGGCTCTAACTTAAGCGTTTTATGAATTGAGGCTCTAACTAAATTTGATTATGCATAAAACTTCTAACACATCAAGAAGTGTCTTTCTGCATTGTAAATAACATTCCTTTCATGCATGTGAAACATTTTTAATGTGGGTCAGCTTTATTCATGAAACTGCATGAACTGGCGTTTTCTGACTGAGAAAAGACGTTTTAGAGCGTTTCCAAGCATGCCTTAGTTTCATAAGCTAAGATGCCTAAAAACACTTTTGGTATTCCTAGAAGGCTCTAACGAAGCGTTTTATGCACTTAGGCTCTAACTACATTTGATACTCATAAAACTTCTAACACATCAAGAAGTGTCTTTCTGCATTGTAAATAACATTCCTTTCATGCATGTGAAACATTTTTAATGTGGGTCAGCTTTATTCATGAAACTGCATGAACTAGCGTTTTCTGACTGAGAAAAGACGTTTTAGAGCGTTTTCCAAGCATGCCTTGGTTTCATGAGCTGAGTACAGATGCCTAAAATCAGTATTGGCGTTCCTAGAAGGCCACTAACTAAGCGTTTTATGCACTGAGGCTCTAACTAAATTTGAAATGCCAAAACTTCTAACACATCAAGAAGTGTCTTTCTGCATTGTAAATAACATTCCTTTCATGCATGTGAAACAAAATGGTGGGTCAGCTTTTTATTCATGAAACTGCATGAACTAGCGTTTTCTGACTGAGAAAAGACGTTTTAGAGCGTTTCCAAGCATGCCTTGGTTTCATGAGCTAGGATGCCTAAAATCACTATTGGCGTTCCTAGAAGGCTCTAACTAAGCGTTTTATGAACTGAGGCTCTAACTAAATTTCATATGCAAAAAATTTCTAACACATCAAGAAATGTCTTTCTGCATTGTAAATAACATTCCTTTCATGCATGTGAAATATTTTTAATGTGGGTCAGCTTTTTTCATGAAACTGCATGAACTAGCCTTTTCTGACTGAGAAAAGACGTTTTAGAGCGTTTCCAAGCATGCCTTGGTTTCATGAGCTGAGATGCCTAAAAATCAGTATTGGCGTTCCTAGAAGGCTCTTAACTAAGCGTTTTATGCACTGAGGCTCTAACTAAAAATATATGATAAAAACCTTTCTAACACATCAAGAAGTGTCTTTCTGCATTGTAAATAACATTCCTTTCATGCATTTCATGAACATGTTTTTTAATGTGGGTCAGCTTTATTCATGAAACTGCATGAACTAGCGTTTTCTGACTGAGAAAAGACGTTTTAGAGCGTTTCCAAGCATGCCTTGGTTTCATGAGCTGAGATGCCTAAAAACACTATTGGCGTTCCTAGAAGGCCTTACTAAGCGTTTTATGAACTGAGGCTCTAACTAAATTTGATATGCATAAAACTTCTAACACATCAAGAAGTGTCTTTCTGCATTGTAAATAACATTCCTTTCATGCATGTGAAACATTTTTAATGTGGGTCAGCTTTATTCATGAAACTGCATGAACTAGCGTTTTCTGACTGAGAAAAAAGACGTTTTAGAGCGTTTCCAAGCATGCCTTGTTTCATGAGCTGAGATGCCTAAAAACACTATTGGCGTTCCTAGAAGGCTCTAACTAAGCGTTTTATGAACTGAGGCTCTAACTAAATTTGATATGCAAAAAACTTCTAACACATCAAGAAGTGTCTTTCTGCATTGTAAATAACATTCCTTTCATGCATGTGAAACATTTTTAATGTGGGTCAGCTTTATTCATGAAACTGCATGAACTAGCGTTTTCTGACTGAGAAAAGACGTTTTAGAGCGTTTCCAAGCATGCCTTGGTTTCATGAGCTGAGATGCCTAAAAACACTTTTGGCGTTCCTAGAAGGCCTTAACTAAGCGATTTATGCACTGAGGCTCTAACTAAATTTGATATGCATAAAACTTCTAACACATCAAGAAGTGTCTTTCTGCATTGTAAATAACATTCCTTTCATGCATGTGAAACATTTTTAATGTGGGTCAGCTTTATTCATGAAACTGCATGAACTAACGTTTTCTGACTGAGAAAAGACGTTTTAGAGCATTTCCAAGCATGCCTTGGTTTCATGAGCTAAGATGCCTAAAAACACTATTGGCGTTCCTAGAAGGCCTAACTAAGCGTTTTATGCACTGAGGCTCTAACTAAATTTGATATTCATAAAACTTCTAACACATCAAGAAGTGTCTTTCTGCATTGTAAATAACATTCCTTTCATGCATGTGAAACATTTTTAATGTGGGTCAGCTTTATTCATGAAACTGCATGAACTAACGTTTTCTGACTGAGAAAAGACGTTTTAGAGCATTTCCAAGCATGCCTTAGTTTCATAAGCTAAGATGCCTAAAAACACTTTTGGTATTCCTAGAAGGCTCTAACGAAGCGTTTTATGCACTTAGGCTCTAACTAAATTTGATACTCATAAAACTTCTAACACATCAAGAAGTGTCTTTCTGCATTGTAAATAACATTCCTTTCATGCATGTGAAACATTTTTAATGTGGGTCAGCTTTATTCATGAAACTGCATAAACTAACGTTTTCTGACTGAGAAAAGACGTTTTAGAGCATTTCTGAGCAAGCCTTAGTTTCATGAGCTAAGATGCCTAAAAACACTATTGGCGTTCCTAGAAGGCCTTTGCTTTCAACTAAACTGCGAAAAGACGTAAGTTTTATGCACTGAGGCTCTAACTAAATTTCATATATAAAAAACTTCTAACACATCAAGAAGTGTCTTTCTGCATTGTAAATAACATTCCTTTCATGCATGTGAAACATTTTTAATGTGGGTCAGCTTTATTCATGAAACTGCATATACTAACGTTTTCTGAGTGAGAAAAGACGTTTTAGAGCATTTCTGAGCAAGACTTCGTTTCATGAGCCAAGATGCATAAAAACACTTTTGGCGTTCCTAGAAGGCCTTATATAAGCGTTTCATGCACTGAGGCTCTAACTAAATTTGATATTCATAAAACTTCTAACACATCAAGAAGTGTCTTTCTGTATTGCAAATAACATTCCTTTCATGCATATGAAATATTTTTAATGTGGGTCAGCTTTATTCATGAAACTGCATATACTAACGTTTTCTGAGTGAGAAAAGACGTTTTAGAGCATTTCTGAGCAAGACTTCGTTTCATGAGGCAAGATGCATAAAAACACTTTTGGCGTTCCTAGAAGGCCTTATATAAGCGTTTTATGCACTGAGGCTCTAACTAAATTTGATATTCATAAAACTTCTAACACATCAAGAAGTGTCTTTCTGTATTGCAAATAACATTCCTTTCATGTATAAGAAACATTTTTAATGTGGGTCAGCTTTATTCATGAAACTGCATATACTAACGTTTTCTGAGTGAGAAAAGACGTTTTAGAGCATTTCTGAGCAAGACTTCGTTTCATGAGGCAAGATGCATAAAAACACTTTTGGCGTTCCTAGAAGGCCTAATCGGAGCGTTTCAAGCACTGAGGCTCTAACTAAATTTGATATTCATAAAACTTCTAACACATCAAGAAGTGTCTTTCTGTATTGCAAATAACATTGCTTTCATGTATAAGAAACATTTTTAATGTGGGTCAGCTTTATTCATGAAACTGCATATACTAACGTTTTCTGAGTGAGAAAAGACGTTTTAGAGCATTTCTGAGCAAGACTTCGTTTCATGAGGCAAGATGCATAAAAACACTTTTGGAGTTCCTAGAAGGCCTAAACGAAGCGTTTCAAGCACTGAGGCTCTAACTAAATTTGATATTCATAAAACTTCTAACACATCAAGAAGTGTCTTTCTGTATTACAAATAACATTCCTTTCATGCATATGAAATATTTTTAATGTGGGTCAGCTTCATTCATGAAACTGCATATACTAACGTTTTCTGAGTGAGAAAAGACGTTTTAGAGCATTTCAAGACTTCGTTTCATGAACAGCATTCCTTGGTGCACTCATTGGACACATTAAGCAATTACTTAACAAGCGAATAGTGTCATTTATCGTATATAGTTCTTTTACAGCTTTATAAACAAAAAATTCAGCAAACTGAATATAAATTAACCATCAAAACTTACAATGTTTTCTACAGATGATCACAAGATGAATGGCTACTGCAAACTTGTTGAGTGAAGTTCTACTTAAAAAAAGGCAGCTAACTGAATTTAACTGTCTTAGAATGTTAGGTAACTATATTTTAAAGAAAACTACATGACTAGGGGTGGGTTGCACCAATGGACCGTTCTCACATTTCCAGGTTTGTCATAGTGGAAGTCGTCATAGTTGGGTAAAATCTGAGAGCAATGAATTGGAGAGTACCACAAATATATTTTTTGCATTCCCATTTGCTCAAGTAGTAAAAGAAAAACTACACAATAGTGTTTTCATGACTTTCAATCAAAGGAAAGAAATTATGCTAGACTGATATTGGCAGTCAGAAGAGAGAACAATGTCAAATTTATCGTCCCTCCCACAGACGCGGCATTAGAAACAACCTCACATAGCATTAACCAGTTTTTTTGTAACTTGATGAAAAGGCAATATAATACAAAATATAGTGTTATAAATGTACATAAATATTTTTAAAAATCAAAATATAAAAAACTTTAAAGGATTTATAATGATGATGACAGTTGAAACACATCATCACAGGCTTGTGAAAAGGGTCCATAAAGATTAAGTTTAAATCTAGATTAAATCAAGGTTTATCTAATAATTCTGTTGCACCAAACTTTAAACCTTGTTTAAAAATAAGCAGGCTTACATTTAAACCATCAGTTTGATCCTGGATTTAATTTTACAATAAACCTGGATTAACTATAATCTTGTTGCTCCGTCACTTTAAACTCAGATTTAAATTTCAGTTAAGGATTAACTTTAAACTTGCTACTGAGGAGGTTTAAATTCCCAAAATGGCAGCACTTATTTGGTGGATTGGAGAAAATGAAATAGCTCCTCACAGATAAATAAGGGACCCTTTCAATCCTATTGAGTTAGGATGATGATGATGAATTTTCAAAACGGTACAGATTCTGCAAGGAATCTGTGACGAGATTAAATAAAAAAATGGAACCTGCATTTTGGCAGTGACCCATGTTCCAGCTTTTAACAGCCCTGGGCTTTTACGCTATTGGTTGTTTCCAAATGGTGGATGGGAACTTTTACCTTAAATGACTGGTTGGCATTCACTTGAGCTTTTCGCAGCGCGCTTTTCAGAGTTTCTCTGAAACCCTCCACCTTCCCCAGCTCCACCTGTATAGATCTGCTAAGGGTTATTTTGTATGCTATTTGTGCAGCAGCAATATATCTTAACTACTTACAGCACTGTATCACCATATGCTTTGGCAGTACCAAGTTCCTGTACTTGCTTGCAGCAGCAGCAATAATTTATAACTACAGCAATAACTGAGAAATGATACAACACGTCACACTGCAGCAAGAGGTCTTGTCCAGAGGGTGTTTGGAAAAAGCGTTGCGTTTTTTTATGTTGCTAGGCAACCATCAAAGCAGCAGTCCTGTCAGTCTAATCAAAGGATTATAGCGCAAGCGCTCTAAAATCTTTGGTTTTTGCTGTTAAGTAAACTGTCATATCTGCAAAAACCTTAAAAAAAATACAGCTCCGGGTAACCAGCGATAGACTGGTTAGAAAAGTTTCCCCTCCATCACTGCAGTCTCAGAACTTTTTAAGCAACGGTAAAACTTTCGTCACCACAACGGAAGGCGCGCCTCTCCATTCGTTCGATTGAACAATGGAAAAAAACGCGATGTCGTCGGGCGCTTTTCTGCTCAGATTTGCTTTTTTTTTTTCAACTTTAGGCGCTCAGATCACTGTATTCACTGTAAACCATGGCTTCACGGGGCTTATTGTATATACGTAGTATAGAACAGAGCAAATTAAGTGTAATGATATAAATAAAAACAGTATTCTTCCACCAAACAATGTAGTTCCCCAGAAACAGTTGTGGTTGCAACAAAGTGGTTGCCAATCAACACACAGAAGTAAACAACGGTGTATGTTTGTAGAGTAATTTACTACATCTTAGAACGTGGCTTAACCAGTCAGGATCAAGGACCGGAACTATTCGTTTTATAAAGTACAGTACTGTAATGTAGTAAAATGTAGTATAGTTTACATGTGTATGTTACTTTAAAAGTGATCACTTGAGAAATCTTTTATGCAGCACACATTCTTTCCCTTAGACTGAAAAAAACATTGTTTCTATATTGCTTATTTTTCATATTTAAAAAGATGGCCCATTTCAAATTGTAGGTTCCACCTTTTCTTTTACTGCAGTAATATGACAGTAGCATGCATTTATGATATTACAGAACTAACAATTTACTAGTTATAAATTTAAACTAACAAATAAATAAATGGATAGTTAATACCATTACAGAATTATTAGTCTACTGTTTACTCATATATTTAACAAACAAACAAACAAACAAATAAATAACTTTTCGTAGTCAGTTTCCTTTTTTTCATCTATTTTCTACATTGGTAAAGTTCACTAAAAACTATCTGCACTGGTTGTAGTTCTGTAGTAAGTTTTCTTTTTGCATTTGCAATATTTCCTTTTTTTTCGAAGCACCTCTCCCTGTAACTTAGCATTCTCGATTTGAATTACATTCTTTTCTTTCTCTAATTGTAGTAATTCAAGATGATTTTCGCTTAAATCACTTTTTTGTCTTTTGCTCTTTGGGGGCTTATCTGTTGAGGAATCATCTGGATTATTATTATCATTTTTTTTGTGTGTGTGATAATGAATCTATTTCTCCAGTAGGGGGACCCTTTGATGTTTTTCCAGCAGGCTTTTAGATTATTTAGGGCAAAGAGTACAGAATACCAAGAGGAGAAACTCTGATGCTTTTTTGGTAACAGCCACTAGGTGGCGCTTCTGTAGCGCGGCCGCCATTTCGGCGTGAAAATGCCAACTGGATAACCGCACAGAAGCAGAAAGAATGGCAACGAAAGAGAAGTCAAAATGGAAATAAAAGAGCGCAATGACTGAAGGGAAGTAGTGTGTGACACGAAAAATTGCAAAAAGTCACTCTACATGGCTAGATTTTTGTACGGATCAGAGACCATCACATCTTACGCACTCAAAATTTGTGAATCCTCACAGGCAAATCTGAAGCGCAATATAAAATTTCTCAAATCAGCAAATTTTACTACTACAGTAAATGTTGTATTGTATTATTATATATGTTTTACGTTATCGGCTGTGGAATCCAACCATTAATTATACATTTGAGTTTCAGGCAGTTTTAGCCTGTTTTATTGTCTGTTTTATTGTTTTATTGTATTTTTATTTTATGCAGCGTTACACATTACTATTATTATTGTTACTATTATAGGTCTGACATATATATTGTATTTATACATTATATTGTAGGCTACGTTTTAATTCACTGGAACACACTACAAACATGATGACATTACAGAACATGATGCATTGCTGTGTCTGTCATAACTGAATCATTAAATAATTTTGGAGACAGTGGCTATGTTTTTATTTTTTTACATCATTTTTTGTTTACAGTCATGCTTTAACGGACATTAATACAAGACAATACTGCAAAAAAGATTTGTGAAAATCTGTTTTTGATAATCACTAGTCCAGTGATTGTACGTCATTCTATGTTGTCTTCATTTTTTTATTGCCATAATAACGAACAAAGATTACAGTACGTACAAAACATACAAAAGTCATTTCAATAATAAAACTTATGGTTTAACAGTTAACAGTTCTTAAGAAATCAACGGAAAGGAGTGTGTTAAAAAATTGTCATCGTTCAGGTTGTGTATTCTAGCTTTAATGTACGTTTTTTAAACAAAGCAAGCTGATATTTGCCATAGCAAGCTAGTGGACTGCCGAGTCACGTTCACTCCAAAATGGCGGAAGCGTAAGGCTGCTGCTGGACACCGCTGTTGCAATGGAACGTTCTAATGGCTTTCACTTCTTGTCAATATAAGTTCTTTTATTTAGGGGTGCGCGGGGCACAAACTAACGCAGGGTTAATTGTAACACACGTGGTTTAAACATTTCCACGTATGATAGCATAACCAAATTCATGGTATTTACTAGATGCCATGGCAACACTATGCAGAGAAAAAAGCGCGCCAAAATTCATGCTTGGCAAGTCAGCAGAAGACACTAATATGGAAGCAAAATTAATGATAAATGTCTTTGAAACAAAACAGCATGTTGAATTGCACTAACTGAAAAAATAATGCATTGAATTAACAGTGCTTGCACTTTAATGCCTTGTATTTTATTTATCTTGTATAGAGTTATTTAAGCTGTGAATATTTAAATTCAAAATATTTCACAAACATTTTCATAACTAAAAATTAAAAAAATCATATTCACCTTCCAGAATTCACTTCCCAAATAGTCAATCTGTTTAAAAATACAATGTGTAATATTCGACAGGCAAATTTCGGTCCATATTTCACTTTTTACAAATTTGCTTCCACAAATTTAGTCGTCTAACATTCCCAATTTTCTGATGCATGTCCTTAATTTAATTTTATATGTTGGTATTAATTCAGCATTTATAATGCCAATACTTGTCTGTGAGGTATGTATTCGCTGAGTTTCCGTTAATTTTTGTGAAGCGCTCCTGTTGAGGCAACAGAAAGCGCATCATGCTTGTTTTCTTTATTTAATAAAAGCACCGTTTGCAACGTTTTGTTGATATTGTGAGTGCACACAACCAAAAGACTCTTAACAGTTCCGAATGATGTATTACTCTTACCTTTACGAGCAAAAATGACGGAACATTTTTAATTGTTTCCACTGAAAAAAAATGCAAGTAATCGCGCTGGCGCCTCCATTTCCTGCAGTTCAGCGTTAGCTTCCACTCTCCGCACAAAGGATTGGGTATGCGTCTAATAGCGCACATTTACCTGTTTAATGTTGAACTAACATTGTTTTATACTTGAACTCTTTTAGGCCTATATCTATAGATCTTATTTTAGTCTTGATTTGAGAAGGCAAAATTGATCAAACAGACTGTGCGTGTTTGACCAATGTGTAGGATCAGTCTTTCGCTGACCACTTGGTCATTACTTTAAAAAACAAAAACTTAGCCTATATTTAATGAACAAAAATGCTCCAAATGTTTTTCTAAATTAACTTAACAAAAGAATGAAACGAAATATAATCACTTTGCCATTAAAACTGAACTATTTCAATAGATGAAACAGTAGTATAAGGTGTTTTGGGTGAAGACGGGCTCGGGCTGAGAATTCTGATAAGCTGTCTGACAAGGGCCGGGCTAGGGCATATGAGGCCCGTGCTGGGCTATAATGAACATTTATCCCAATACTTAAGTTATTATTTAATTTTTGCAACAAAGAAATGTAGCCTAACTTTTAATGAATAATCCATATGCGTCTATAGCCTATGTATGTCATAATTTGTACCAGACCTCAAAAGTTACCCGGGCCCAGGCCCGGGCGGCCCCCCCGCTTCCGCGATCCATGAGTATCACTATTAAGAAAAGCTGATTATGTTTATGCTTAATTCAACATGTTCGCTGCTACCCGTTTCCCAGAGTAGACTACATGTAAGCAGCTTTCTCTAATGCAAAGGAGATTATAATGTTTTACCCGATGCTGATGTACACAACTAACATTAAATCTGATGAAGACATATATTGCTTTCGTTACTTAGATTTCTTGTTTAGAGTTCTTGTTCTCTCGCGATAAGTAATGGCAACGGATTTTGGTGGGATTTGGACGAATTTTGGCTTTATTTAATCGAAAGAGGCGTATGCGTGTATCTTTACAGAAGTAGCGCGGAGAGCCGCTTCAGAAACGTGTGCGACGCTGCTGATATATATGATACAGATGCGTGCAGGGTACATAGTCTAAGCATTAATATCAGGGAAAGACCCTCATACTTGAGAGCGGCTACGAAGTGTTTCTTGGAGTTTATAGTACATTGAAGAATGATCATATGACTTTTTACATATGCCATGTCACCTATAAATGCGAAAAAAGCCTTTTCCATTGCAGTTTTGCGAAATGTTCCCTTTTCGAATTGCCTGAAAAACCACCTCATACAAAAAACGTAAAAAATTTTTTGCGATATATGGGAGTTTTTGCGAAATTTATGCGCTTCCACTGTATTTTTTTATTCGCAATTTAAATTTGCGCATTGCAGTTATTGTCTTTACTGGGTGTTCTAGCAAATATTTGCATTTATTCACATATGACTGGATGTGGTGTACTGTCATGATTTTGGCTAATGCAGGAGACCACTGAATGATGTGCATCAGACTTGGAAGTGGCTATACGCAAAGCCTGATAAAGGAGTGGGTATACGCCATATACCTGTGTATACCCTCCACTACACCACTGATCATAACTTTTACTTATCGCTTGCTCGATTTCTGCAGATCAGTTTTTGTGAATGAATGACTTGAATTTGTGGAAGCGGATTTGTAAAGTGAAATAAAATAGACCGACATTTGCCTGTCGAATATTATACGTAGTATTTTTAAAAAGACTGAATATTTGGCAAGTGAATTCTGGAAGGTGAATATAATTTTTTAAATTTTTAGTTATGAAAATGTTTGTGAAATATTTTGAATTGAAATATTTACAGCTTAAACAAAGAACTCTGTTAAATTTCAGATCCTAAAAATGCAAGCCCTGAAAATACAAGGTATTAAAATGAAAGCACTGTTAATTCAATGCATTATGTCTTCAGTTAGTGCAATTCGACATGCATCACTGCCTGTTTAGCCCCGCCCACCGATTTGCACATATAGTGTTTATGAGAGAGTTGAATGCACAGGTCTGCGCAGACACCAGCCGATTAAGATGCTGTACAGTGCCAAGTTGTGGAAAAAAAACAGGCTTTGCATTGCCGGTGGGGAATGTCAACTTTAGGGGCTCACATTTTAAAATATATTCAAATAGAAAATAGTTATTTCAGATTGTGATAACATTTTACAATATTACTGTTTTTACTGTATTTTCGATCAAATAAATACAGCCTTGCTGAGCATGGACGTTTTGTATTTGGTTGGCTAATAAAATTTATAAAACTAATAATACTAAAGCTAATAATATTAATAAAATTAATAAAATATTATTATTATTTATGTATTGTTTAATTATGCCATCCTGGTATCATGGACAGTAACATTTTATAATAACTTTCATTATTAAATCATTAACACACATTATGCAATGCTTAACAGATAGTATAAGTCTACACAACAAAGACTAAATAAATGACCTTTACAGACTGTGATTATGTGTTAATGAATATATTAACATGAATAGCTTGTGAACTGCTTAAAATAGCTAATTAAGCTATATTTTCACAACATTTGTAAATGTAAAAATGAACATGAGCTAATATGTGAACTGAAGTTTAATGACATTTTTAACCATTCAAAAGTACATTAACAAATAAACTTGTAATCATTGTTACTATTCAAATAATTTGTAGATTTTTAAAAGGCATTGAAAGTTTGATTTGACATTTGTTAAGCATTATATAAGGTTTGTTAATTTATTAATGGAAGCTTTTAATTATTGTAAACCATCTGTCAAAATCTTTTGAAGTTTTTTTATTTTATTTTTTTTTATACATGATCATATGAATGCAAATGCATGATCATATCAATTAAAAGTTTAATGACATTTGTAATCATTTTAATTTACATTAAATAATGATCTGTTAAACATTTGGTAATGTTTAATAAGTTCATTAGTTAACATTAACTAGTAACATTATCTCCTATTTGTAGATATGTGAATATGTATTAAATAATGATTAGTTAAACATTCTATAATGTTTGTTAATGATTTATTAATGAAAGTTATTATAAAGTGTTACCGAGCCGTGCTGTATTGTGAATAAACAGCATGGCTGTGAGTACCTTATTGCTCACATGCGCAAAACACACACGCACACACACACACACACACACACACACACATACATATATACATACATACAGACATGTGTGTATATATATATATGTATATATACAGTATTCAACATTTGAAGTGGATCAAAACCTTTTATCTCAATACCCATTCTAGTCTATATATATATATATATATATATATATATATATATATATATGTGTGTGTGTGTGTGTGGGGGGGTGAAATGTAATGTCAAAATTTTTGTATATTTGTATGTCAAAAGTATTGTACATTGTGCAATTATTTTTATTTGAATAATTTCCCATTTTCATTCTGATTAAATTCTGATCATTCTGATCTACAAGTCCTTGGGAAACAAAGAAATATACTAGATTAGACTTTTGAGGATTTTATTTATAAACATACAGTATATTGTGAAGCCATTGCATTAGAACATCAAATTAATCTATTTTTCGATAGTGTAGATTTGAGATTTTATTAACACAATAAATATACCTTAGATTTAATATATATATTCCAAGGTAATTTCCCTCCTGAACAACATAATCATAATAAATCAACATAACAAAAACAGCATAACTTCCCTGGCAAATGCCTTGGCCCTGGGACAACTTAAAAGTTTATTAAACAAATTAAACCTAAAATACATGACAAGACCCTAAGCACCAAATAAAGTTAATAAAGTGTTACATTTAGCCAGTGAGTGTGTTATGATGGCCAGTTTATGAACATTCTAAAAACAATGTTTGTATTGCTTTGTCATGTTAAATTCAGTCATGTTCAGAATTAAACTGAAACAAGATCGTTTTATATAAATCCATGTATCATTCGTCCATTCGTTTTTTGATTTAATATTAAAAGAAGAAACATGAGAAAACAGCTCCTTTTTCGTTTTTTTTTATTTTTTCCAGAAGAACGAAAAAGAAGAATTCAGCTTGATTTTCGCTTTCGTTCAGGGGTGGAAAATGAATAAACAGCTTGAATATTCGATTTCTACACGTGGGCGGAACGAAACGACCAATCACCCTGCTGATTGGTCAGTCGAAGTTCAAACCATGCCCCAAGCCAGTTCTTCCGCAGTTTCGCGCAGAGTCTTCCCCTGCTGCAGTTAAACGGATAATTAACGCGTTTATTGCAACTACATTTAATCTTTTTCTCATCAAACAACCACTAACGATGGCTCGACAAAACCCGTACCGGGGCAAAGAATAGACAGGGCTTTCTTCTACGTATACATAAATTTACCTACACTTTGCATTAGTTGCCAGGGTTTGATGGCTGTCCTTTTGATGGCAGCCTACCCTGGTCGCCCAGTAAGTAAAAAAATATTGTACATTAAATATTTTAAACAATAATACAAAAAGGAAAGAATAGGCATTGACTTTGGTGTAAGCCTAACGTTCACACAAGAACTGTCATTCTGACTATCTGACAACCAGAGCAAGTCGTTGTGCGTTCTCTCCGCGCCGTCGTTGTACATGTAACATTTACTTCACCTCACTTCATGGCAAATTCGTAAATGAATGGTATTCAGAAAACAAACAAGAATAAAAAAAAATTAAGTAGCCATGTAAAATAAAAATATGCCTATTTAAAAATAGTAGCATTATAAACAACATTTATTTTAAAACGCCGAAAGGCATTTATTTAATTCCAAAGTTTCCATAGCCTCTTTGCGATTTACCTGCTAAAATATTTTTGTAACGAAGGCTTCTTCAATCGGGTCCCAATATGCAAGCAAAATAACAATCAGCAACTATACAAGTTACATTTAGCCTATAGGCTATTGTACAAGACACATTTAATTAAGCATAATAACTTTTTATATGTTTGGTTGACGGTGTTTTACTTTGATAATGAACAGTGCTATGATATACACGGATATGTTGTGTGAGCGCGCGAGGCGCCAGCGCCATCATTTGAATTTCTTTCCTCAGCAGCGGAAACAACTTAATACTCTGTCATTTACAGTCATACAGATAAGAGCAGAACATCATTCGAAATGGAAAAAAATATATATTTTTATTGTGTAAATTCAAAATGGCAGCAAAATCCCTTTGAAAAATATAGAAAACAATAGAATTCCACTGGTGAAACTGCGGAAGACCTGACGGGGGCTTGGTTTGATCCTCGGCTGACCAATCAGCAGAAAGGGGCGTTTCGTTCCGCTCAGGTGTAGAAATCGAATATTCAAGCTGTTTATTCATTTTTCCACCCCTGAACAAAAAACGAACAATCAAGCTGAATTCTTGTTTTTCGTTTTCTTGAAAAAATAAATGGGTATTTTTAGAAAGGTATTGTAGTTTGAGCTATAAATGTAAACTTAGCCAGGAAAAAAGTGCTATGAAAAAGGTAAAACTGAGAAATTTAGGGGCAAACATTTCAAAGATCAAGGTGCAGTTCCACTTTATATTAGGTGGCCTTAACTACTATGTACTTACTTTAAATTAATAATTTGGTACAATGCACTTATTATGTACATACATAATAAGTGTTTTTACATTGTACTTATATTTTAATACATAACTGAATGTAATTACATCTGTAATTAGTTTCTGCAATTACATTTATAATTACACTGTTGACCCATTGCTTACACCTTAACCCACCCTTAAACCTACCCATACCACCAAATCTGTCCCTAACCTTATCAGTATTCCACCTCAATATTAGCAAAGGTGTTTTGCACAATATGAACACAATAAGTACACTGTACTTATTTTTAGATGTAAGTACATATTAGTTAAAGGGGTCATCAGATGCCCATTTTCCATAAGTTGATATGATTCTTTAGGGTCTTAAAGAAAAGTCTATAATATACTTTGTTTAAAAATTCTCAATGGTTCTGTAAAACAACACCCTTTTTTACCTTGTCAAAATGAGCTCTAAAAAAATCATCCCATTCTGAGGGATTGTTCCTTTAAATGCAAATTAGCTCTGCTCACCCCGCCCCTCTCTTCTCTCTGTGGAGTGACGAGCCTGTTTACTTTAGCCACATTTAGCCGGTAAACTTGCTAACTAGCACATTATTAGGAAAGGCAATCGCAAAGATTCATAAAAAAAACCCTATAATCACTTAGCTGGATCACGAACATAGACGCCTATATGTAGATCATATGTAAAACATACCCTTCACAAGCAAACGTAATCCACTGCATCTTCAGCTGCTCAGATGTCGGGAGTAAATGAGGAGCACTATGTTTATTATTACATCCAGCAACACAACACCTCAATCGCTCAATCTGAGATATTCTTGTCTAATTTACATCACTGCTCTGCATCGAAACAATGGAGGTCGGACTGTGACAGCTAATCTGAGGTAATATGTCAATCAACTATCATGTGAGCCGCGTCACACCGACAGGCATCTGAGAATGGCTCGATTTGAAAAAGGGGATATTATTTTTACAGATTAATTAAAAACCACCACATGGATTTTTATCATTATAGGGTAGATTTGTACATACACTGCCAACACACATTAATGTTCAAACAACATGAAAAAGTGAACTTTGCATCCCTTTAAGGCCGCCTAATATAAAGTGGGACCGGTGCAATTTGATCATATATGACCACAAAATATTCATTTTTTCACATTAGCATAGAAACAGTCTTTGGATCCGAACTTTTATTCCTGTTAGGTTTCTCATGTATACGTTTTATCTCTCTTAAGGCACATTGCTTCAGTGCAACAACTACCAAAACCCTCAAACAACAAAAGGACAGTGATTTGCATAAAAAATGGAGCTGTATGAATATGGCTGTTTTCTTAACCAGCAATCACTTTACATGCATCAGCTCAAATATACTTTTTATGTATAAAAATACATACTTTACTCCAGACAGAAAATACAATGTTTAGGGGTATTACAGGGATTGCATTCCCATAATTATAGTTGATCTTTTTATCTTGAGGCACTATAGATGACACTGGATACAGACAGGAATCACTTGACAGTTCTCTTCAACAGATTTTGGTGTTTTAATCCACTCAAAAAACAATAAAAAAATAATTATTCAAAAGCCATCAAAAATTCAGCTCACTCCGAATACTCCGCTGTAGTTGAAGCACATGAAGCCAGATATTTTAGAATATGTCAGAAATATTTTTAAACAAAATTCATTTGCAGCATAAAAATGAAGATGGATTCAGATAAATTTAAAATAAAGAAGTCTGCAAAGAAATTTAGCTTAGATTCTTTCCTAATTAGTATTATCTATAGATGGCTCACATCGTCCATTTGTCATCAAAGAATATACACTGTCCTAAATCTATTTTTTAGCCTACAAACAGTTTTATTAATCAGTTATACAGTCAGTTCAGTCAGAAAATTGGTTTTCACTACAGTCACATGCTTTTTTGCTTTGGAAAAGAAAACCTGACTTGAAGACATTGCAGTGTTTCATGTTAAATGTGCTTGTATTCATATATGCATTCACGTATGTGAACATTGTGAGGACTGGAGGTGAGAATTGGTAGATTTCTTTTGCTCCCAAAATCAATGAGCTCACAAAGTTGTGGGCTGGCCAGCAGCTAAAAGACAAGAGAAATAAAAAGACAATGAAACATTAACAATGGTATTAACAACTATGAATTGAACATACATTTGGTTCCAGTGCAGTGTTGCTAATATATTTAGGAATATGTTTTTTTTCCCTACATTTAATTAATCAGATATGAGTGTAACTCACAGCGGGAGCAGATATAGCACTGATGGCAGTTCAGTAGACCATTTCTGATTCTCACATCTGTTCCTGTGCTGGTGTCACCCAACTGGCCCTTACAGATTCCACACTTAAAGAGAGAGAGAAAATTTGAAAAACATTTATTAGTATTAACACACACACACACACACACACACACACACACACACACACACACACTCACTACTTCAACTATTTTCATCCAGCAATGTGTTATTTTCAGCCTTTAAATGTAGTCTCCTAAGTTTGTCTGACAGTTTGACAGGCAATTCTTTTTTATTAAATTTTTGATGTCAGAAAGATTTTTTAAAATAAATTAATACTTTTATTCAGCAAAGATGTATGAGGCTTATTAAAACTGACAGTACAAACAGATGATTCATTATAAGTTAATTTATAAGGCATATGCCGCTCCTTGTTAATTTAATATAATATGAAAAGAAAGCCTGACCCTTTATGTTACTCATGTAGCAGCGCAAGTCCGGGTACATATATGCATATGCTCTGGCATTGTTCCCGGACTGAGCCCTCCTGGTCCTCAGTTCAGGACTTGTTGGCAGATCTTCTAAAGACTCTGATCTAAGAAGACTCACTGATTTTCTTTTACTTGATGACTTTGCATAATCACTGTCTGTTAATTAATAGAGGATTCTCTCTGCTGCCCTTACAGCTGCTAAAAACATCTGCTGCTAAAAACGTTATCTTGAATCTATGGTGGGACTCATCTACTCCAGCTATGTCTACTTGGTTGTTCTATCTGTTGGATATGTTTATTTTAGAGGGCACCACTGCTAAAGTGCACAGTGCCACCGGAAGAACAGTACAATTTTGGTCAGACCTTATTGTGATTTCATTAGAACTTTTTAGATCTTAAGCTATACTCTGTATTTTTTTTGGTCATGGGTTTTATCTTTTCTGTCGTTGTGACGCCCATGGACTGTGTGTTTTTCTCCCCATGTGCTCTCCGTGACCTAGTTTTCCCTCATGGTTTATGGTGTCATTTGATTTGGGTGTGTCTTCGTTTTCCCATGTGTGTTTCGCTTCGTCGACCCGTCTGGAGAGCGTCCGGCCCCGATCCAGAGCAAGAGCCTGAGCCCACCGATGACGGAGAGCCAGAGCCAGCCGTGACCGACGAGTCATTGCTGAATAAAGTGATAGAGCTGAGGATCGCTGCTGAGCCAGAGTTTCAAGTGACGTCAGACCAGGTGCGAGAACCGGCTACAGTGCTCGCCACTAAGGAAGGCCGTGGACAGCGAGAGTGCAGAGAGAAGCTACGGCCACTGCATCATGGCTGAGGGTGAGCCTATAATGGATCTGGAACTTTGAACGGGAGTTCAAGTTGGATATATATGCCAACCTGCCCCCTCTCCTCCCGCTTTCATCTGAACTCCCTGTCAGTCCTGTTTTGGCCACCCTCACACGCCTGCCTCGTCCACCGCTGTCATCTGGCAGCCCCTCTGCACACCCTCAGCCCTCCAACTGTGTGGTGGGATCAACACGGGTCTGTCAGTCTCCATCGGCATCATGGCTGGAGGATCCCCTGTCTTCGCCTCCAGCCTCTGAGTCCCGGACTCCACCTTGACCTGTCGACCCAGCTGCTCCACCATGGCTCCTAGCTCCCTCCTCTCCGCTGGGCTCCCTCGTCCTTCCGGCTCTGCCTTTGTCTATCGTCAACCATCCATCGCCTCGGGACTCCACTCCTCCGGCTGTGCCTCGTCCCTCTGGCTCTGTTAGGCTCCTCCTTCCCTTCAGCTCCACCTTGGTCCTTTGTCGCTTCAGCTCCACCATGGCCTTCCGGATCCTCCTCGTTACCCTGGCTCATTGGCTCTCCATCTCCGCCTCGGACTCCTCCTCCACCTGCTCCGCCGCTGTCGGTCGGCACCCTGGAGTCGTCAGCCCTTCCTTCACCATGGCTCCTCCCTCCGTTGGCTCCACCGTGGGTCACCTTTACAGCCTGAGTCCCACCTGTCTCCACCTACTCTAACTTCCTCCTGTCTCCTCTTTCTGTCTCGTCCGCCCTGGCTCCTCTTGTCTCCTCCCTCCGTCATCTCCACCCTGGACTCTGTTTGCCGTCCTCCTCCCAGGTGTCCATCCTTCACACAAACCTCCTCCTAAGTTCCCACTTGTCCCTCCCTTTCTTGTTCCTGTGGCACGAGGATGCTATATGATAGTATAGGGAACACCTTTGGTATGACGGTGACTGAAGCATGTGTGTAACCACAGCAATTCTACTGGCAAAAAATTATGTCATATGACAATATGTGTTCATCACCAACACCAAGGGCATATGCATCATCACATCCTTAGTTTTTGCACTGAAGGAAGATGCACAGGCATGCCTGAAGTATGGCACTGAGGTGCAGTGCCTCTTTCCAAACACAGGAAATCAGGTACATTTTACATACGTAACTAAGATTTTACTTTTATGGGAGCTCAACACTATGCTATGGGGAACAGCACACTGATGCTAAAAATGCCTGCCCAACAAAATTGTGAAAAGACATGCTCAGCTCAAGGCAAGGCAAAGCAAATTTTATTTATAAAGCACAAGTTTAAAACAACTGTAGTTGATCCAAAGTGCTTTACAATAAAAATAAATCTAGATTTAAAAGAGAAAAGGAAAAAAGAAAAATGACAAAAAATAAAAGTTTCAAAGCAATTAAAATATAAATACATAAAACACCAATTTAACACCAAATCAATGATTCAAATACATACACAGTATCACTCAAATGCTAGAGAATAAAAATAAGTCTTTAAACTGGATTTAAAAGCATCCAGTGATGGAGAAGCTCTGATGTTCAAAGGCAGACTATTCCACAGCTTTGGGGCAACTACAAAAAAAAAGCTTGATCACCTTTTGGTTTACAGCGAGAGTGAAGGATAGATAAAAGTAACTGATCACAAGATCTTAATGACCTAGAGGCTGTATATGGCCTAATAAGATCACAAATATAATCTGGGGCAGAATTTTGCAATGCCTTGTATGCAAAAAGAAGGATCTTGAAGTCAACTCTAAATTTTATAGGGAGCCAGTGCAATGAGGCAAGGACAGGGGGAATATGATCCATTTTCTTAGTTCCTGTTAAAAATCATTTTGAACCACATGTAACCAAGACAGTGTAGACTGACGTAGGCCAATGTACAGAGAATTACAGTAATCCAATAGAGAGAAAATTAGTGCATGAATTACAGTTTCAAGGTCTTTGCTAGAAAGAAAGTGTTTCACTTTTGCCACTGATCTGAGATGAAAAAAACCCCTGCTTTTTACAACTGCATTTACATGGCTGTCAAATTAGAGAAGAGGATCAAAATGGACTCCAAGATTTTTTACATGACTGTGTAGGTTATTACTTAAGAAACATAACTGTCTTTTAATGGAGTTGTTAGTAGCAGCAGGACCCAGTAGAAGCACTTCGGTTTTATTTTCATTCAGTTGCAGAGAGTTATTTGTCATCCAGGTCTTGACTTCATTAAGGCATAAAAAAGATGTTCCAATGAAAAGTCATTTCCTGATTTGATTGGAAGATATAGTTGGAGGTCATTAGCATAGCAATGATACTTAATGTCATGTTACTTAATGCCTTAGTATTGAGCCTAAGGGGAGCATGTACAGGAAAAACAAAAGAGGGTCAAGAATGGATCCCTGAGGAACACTGCAATGGATAGGCACAGCTCAGGTTTTGTGAGCAATGAAAGAAAAGGACCTGAAAGTCTGGAGTTCAATTCATGTCCAAACAGTGTGACTGCATCCTTGATCCATTGTTTAATTTTCTGCTTTGTGGTGGCAGCACCCTTGTTGCAACCACCAAAACACTGATTGGATTTATGCCACTGTTCTGAGTGGTCTACGTAAATCCCAAACTGGGCATAATATGTGAAGCCACTCTTGCTATGGAGACTAAAATAGGGGAATAGAGGGGAAGAAAGCTTGAACCATAACAAATGTGCAGTAGAAGAAGGCACCTTTGGAACATAGTCTGGTCTAGGGTGTAAAAATACTTTGACCTGCCCAAAGTCCAAGCAGGATGAAGCAACTGAAAATGCCTGCAACTCAACTACTTAGGCAATAACAGAACCACTTTAAGGGTCAGAGGTTGAAAGATCCCAGGAAGGAACTATCATTGGGCAGCTGTCTGGCACCATGTAGGAAGCAAGATACTAGTAACGCTAACAATTTTTACTAACCCTAAATTTATGAACCTCATAGATAACTCTGACAGTAAAACCAAGCCAAACATAGTCAATGTACCATAAACCCTGATGGTTCATCTGGAAAATATCTAATGATGATATGGATAATCTTTTAAACACAGTAGCATCCACAATTTTCAACACTAGATCTCTAACAGATTTCAAGAACACACACACATACACATAAAATAACTATAATGATAACTATATTAGCATCTACTAATGTACACTTACATGTGGTAGCATCTACCACATGTACTACTTATTGGAAGTGTGCATATGTTGTCTGTCACTTTAAATGTTTGAGTTGTTTAAAGTCAATGGGATTCTGGTTGGCTGTTAATGTTAATCAGATTGAAAAAAATCCAATACATTATTGTTACCATTATAGTTGATTATAGTTGAGATGTGGACTTCCCTATTCTTATAACATTGGAATGATTATTAAAACTTTATGGTTATCATTAAAGTTCTCATCTTTTGAACAGGCCTCTTTATTAACATTGACAGTATACTGAATACAATAAATTGGCATTTTTTCAGCTGCGATACGTACACTTACCTTAAAGCACTGGATGTGGAAGTAAAGGCTAAGAGTCTCTATAATCATGGCGGCACCTTTGCCAAGTGGATGACCGCAACTTGAACACAGTTTCTTCCCACTGACAGACCTACATATACACAAACAAACGTAAATTTATGCTAAAAATAACAAAACAAAAATAAGCTAATATTATTGTATTTATTATACATTATTTATTTTACAGTGTCCTTGTTACATATTACATGTAATTACTACAGGAACAACAGGAACAACAGTAAATTATTAAATTATACATAATATACATATTTACTTATTACAACTAACCCTAAACCCTAATCCTAACCTTAACCCTATATTAACTACATCTAGTTAATTAATATTACCCGGTACTTAAATCTATTAGGCTGCAACAAGAAACCTTAAAATAAAGTGTAACAAAAAATAACAATTGTCAATAATAAGCATAGCAGCAGACATTAACAGAAAAGTCACAACATCAAAACTCATTGAATAAAGTCGTTATTTTTGTTTTCTTTGCACACAAAAAAACATTCCTGTAGCTACATAAAATTATGGTTGAACCACTGATGTCAGATGGACCATCTTAACAGTGTTCTTACTATCTTTCTAGGCCTTGAACGTGGTAGGACCCTTGCTGTCTATGGAGGGTCAGAGAGCTCTCAGATTTCATAAAAAAAAAAAATCTTAAATTGTGTGTCATAGATGAACGAATGTCTTATGAGTTTGCAATGACATGAGGGTGAGTAATTAATGACAACATTTTCATTTTTGGGTAAACTATCTCTGTAACACTGGATAATTTAGATCTTTGTGAGGTGTGATCACACATCAGTGAAACTGTGCTGTACCTGTTTGGTGATGGAGGTGGTTGTGTGTCTGTGAATGAAGGTGATGTTGATGAATTTGACCCAAAGTTCTCTATAGGGTCAGACCTAAGAATGAAGAGCCACATTCAGTGTTCATGCCCATACACATGCTCAGAATCATCAAACTTCAGCCATGAGAATGAATTCAACAAAATCAAAAACATAAAATTATATAAACTCTAAACCACACTTTGCAGTTTGTGTGAGAATAAATTAATCAGTGAAAGAATACATAATACACATGAACACACAGACATACAGTTGAGGCCAAAAGATTACTGTACATACACCTTGCAGAATCTGGAAAATGTTAATTATTTTGCCGAAATAAGAGGGATCATATAAAATGCATGTTCATTTTTATTTAGTACTGACCTGAATAAGATATTTCACATAAAATACGTTTACATATAGTCTACAAGAGAAAATAATAGTTGAATTTAAAAAAATGACCCTTTTCAAAAGTTTACATACACTTGATTCTTGTGTTGTTACCTGGATGATCCACAGCTGTGCTCTTTTGTTTAGTGATAGCTTAGTGAGTTCCTTGTTTGTCCTGAACAGTTAAACGGCCTGCTGTTCATCAGAAAAATCCTTCAGGTCCCACAAATTATTATTATTTTTTTTTCAGCATTTTTGTGTATTTTTTTTGTGTATTGTGCATTCCAACAATGACTATATGAATATAAGATATTTAGGGAAATAACAAAAATGTAAAAGTTGTTTTTTTCTTACATGTTAAGTATGTAAGACGTGTTTTCGACCGCTCCCAGTAAAGGCAACTGATTTGTTCACTTATTTAACAGTACAACTTGTTTTTTTTTCTCATAAAATGATTCAAAACTAGCTTCAGAGACTCTAGGATTATACTTGTGTTAATCATAAGTGGTAAACATGGCGACGTCCCACTCCAACATCGACACGGGTAGGGGAGGCTGCAACAAAGCCCCAAACTTTACAGATGACGCTAACAGATCCTTGAGGAGGAATGAGTGTGCCGCAGATATCAATCCTGGAATATCACTTGTCTTCAGATGATGCTGGACTGTCAAGAATGAGATCTGTCAGAAAATAGACTGACTATCTACTGACTTACGCTCAGAGATTGTCACAGTGCAATCAGACATTACAGGCTGGCTGGAACCTTTACAACAGATGGTCGATCCTACACTAGTATCATCAAAGAATTGGAGCGCTCTTCTTCTGATCATAGTGATTACATAACAGAACTGGAGAATTTGATTTCAACTTTCAACTCATCTTGATGCGAAGTGCAAAGATTTGGAGGGTTGTTTTAGGAGGAACAATATTCGCCTAGTGGGCCTCCCTGAAGGCAGTGAGTGTTCCCGTCCGACTAAATATGTTGCCCAACTTCTGCAGGCGGTGTTACAGCTTCAAGATAACCCCTTGTTAGACTGCACGGACTGTACACTGTGTGACAAACCAAAAAAAGGGCAGCCTCCACATCCTCTAGTCATTAGAGTGCATTACTTTCAAGTTCGTACTGAGATTCTTCAAAGGGCTGCGGAACTCTCTACTCTTAATTACGACAGAAAGAGATTGTCTATCTTCGCTGACTACACTATGGCGGTGGCCAAGAAGCGATCTACATTCCGAGATGTCAAACGTGTTCTGGACTCAGGTTTGGATTACTCTTTCCCGTGATGCTGAGGATCATTACAGCTGATGGAGTTTCACATAAGTTTGTGGAACCGTCCGTGGCACTGGACTTTATTCAGAATAACGTGAAATCTACAGAAACTGTAGATAATGATACACAGTTCATAGACTGGTCTGACCTGAGTACCTTTACTGGACATCATTATGCCTATTTGTGGTACTGACCCAGTGTATTCTGAGAGTTAAACTTTTTTTTTAATGGTCCTTCTACTGTCATTTTAGTGGAACATTTTATGTTGAGGATGGACCAGGCTTGACATAATTTCACAAGTGCTGTTTGGTGTATTGTTCCCTGTTAGATTTCAAATACTGCTGCCTTCTCTGAGGCAACATGTTGCGAGTCAGTTAAAGCTTGCGTTGCCTCAATGTGTTCAATAAGAAAGTTAATGTTAAGGAAGGGTCATGCATGTGTCTTGTTTGGGGAGATGCTTTTTCTTTCTTTCTTTTTTTTTTCTTCCTTCTCTCTCTCTATGGACGTGCCAACTACAGAAATGTTTTATTTGGTTTCAGATGCTTTCATCAGTATTATTTTATTATATTTTATTCTATCATTATTCTTTCTGTACATTTGATTTCACACAATCACTGTAAATATGATCTTACAAATCTAAGATTTGTAAGTTGGAACTGTAAGGGGGTAAACGATCCAGTGAAATGGAGCAAGCTGTTACACCATCTTCAATACCTAGGATCTCCTGGGGAACAATTCCACTCATTCTCTACTATAGGAGAGGAAGAACTGTATAAATTTGTTAAATCATCTAAACCAACAAGTTGTATGCTAGACCCTATTCCATCTAGGCTACTAGAAGACTTGCTTCCAGATGTCATAGGTCTTCTTCCTAATATTTTTAATTTGTCATTGTCTTTAGGATATGTCCCCAAAAGCTTCAAACTAGCTGCTATTAAGCCTCTCATTAAAAAAACACAACTTGACCCCAACAAATTAATTAATTACAGATCAATCTCGAATCTCCCTTTTCTGTCAAAAAAATTATTAGAAAAGGTAGTATCTTCACAATTATCTTCTTTCCTACAGAAAAATGATATCTGCGAGGATTTCCAGTCAGGTTTTAGACCGTACCATAGTACTGAGACTGCTCTTATTAGAGTTACAAATGATCTGCTCTTGTCATCCGCATGAGTGTTGGAAGAGCCGGTCTTGTGGGGTTTGTCCTGAGCCTAGCTCGTATGCCTCTGCGCTTGCCGCCACTTATTTGGCCGCCATCAATTCGTGGCAGTGAATGAAGAGGTATCATATTGGTCACAAGTGCAGTATGGAGTACCGCAAGTACTAGGGCCATTACTTTTTACGCTTTACATGTTACCCTTAGGAGATATCATCAGGAAACATGGTGTTAGCTTTCACTGTTATGCTGATGATACTCAGCTCTATATTTCTTTGCGGGCCGGCGAAACATACCAATTTGAAAAACTAACGGATTGTGTAGTTGAGATAAAAAACTGAATGACAAGTAATTTCTTATTGCTAAATTCTGAAAAAACAGAGGTGTTAATTATTGGACCTAAAACCTCTGTGTGTAATAACCTAAAACACTGTCTAATACTTGATGGCTGTTCTGTCAATTCTTTGTCATCAGTTAGGAACCTAGGTGTGCTATTTGATAGCAATCTTTCCTTCGAAAACCACATCTCTAGCATTTGCAAAACTGCATTTTTCCATCTCAAAAATATATCTAAATTATAACCTATGCTCTCATTGTCAAATGCTGAAATGTTAATTAATGCGTTTATGACCTCAAGGTTAGATTATTGTACTGCTTTACTGGGTGGTTGTCTTGCACACTTAATAAACAAACTCCAGCTGGTCAAAATGCAGCAGCTAGAGTTCTTACTAGAACCAGAAAGTATGACCATATTAGCCGGTTCTGTCAACACTACACTGGCTCCCTATTAAACATCATACAGATTTTAAAATCTTGCTAATTACTTATAAAGCCCTAAATGGTTTAGCTCCTCAGTACCTGTGTGAGCTCTTATCACATTATAGTCCCTCACGTCTACTGCGTTCTCAAAACTCTGGCAATTTGATAATACCTAGAATATTAAAATCAACCGCGGGCAGCAGATAATTTCTTATCTAGCGCCCAAACTCTGGAACAATCTACCCAACACTGTTCAGGAAGCAGATACACTCTGTCAGTTTAAATCTAGATTAAAGACCCATCTCTTTAACCTGGCTTACACATAACACATCAACATATTTCTATAATTCAAATCCGTTAAAAGATTGTTAGGCTGCATTAATTAGGTCAACCGGAACCGGGAACACTTCCCATAACACCCGATGTACTCAGTGCATCGTAAGAAGAATGGAATCTATGCTAATATTAGTCTGTTTCTTTCTTATTCTGAGGTCACCTTAACCACCAGATCGAGCCTGTATCCAGATCAGATGGTCACTGCAGTCCCCCCCTGGATCCAGTCCGTACCCAGCCCAGACGGTGGATCGGCACCTCGAGACGACCTCTACAGCCCTGAATATCAGCGGAGACCACGTTGGAGGTTAAAACATATCCAAATGGCAGCTATGTTATTGTCTCAGGAAGAACTGGAAATACTGCACTTCTCTTGGATAATATTTATGCCCCTAATTGGGATGATGACAAATTCTTTAGACATTTATTTTCCTCACTGCCAGATATATCTTTATATTTTCTTATTTTGGGAGGGGATTTCAGTTGTTGGCTTAACCTGGATCTTGATCGTTTCTCTCTCAAACGTAATTTGTTCTCAAAATCGGCTTGTGTAATTCAAGCTTTTATGGAGGAGTTTTCAGTCTCAGATCCCTATCGTTTTTTTAATCCACATGGTAAAGCATTCTCTTTTTTTCCCCATGTGTACCAAACATTCACACACATTGATTCTTTTCTAATAGATAATAGACTTATTCAGTCAGTAGAATCATGTGATTATAACACTATTTTAATATCAGACCATGCACCAGTAACCATGAATATTTACTCGATGGCACACATCCAATATGGCAGCTGAATACTTGTATGCTATTAGACCAAAGCTTAGTGTAGTTTGTCTCTAATACAACAGACTTTTTCAAATCTACAAATAGCAGTACAGAGATATCTGCATCTCTTTTTTGGGAGGCTTTGAAGGCATTCCTTAGGGGAGAAATCATTTCATATATTAGTCACAAGACAAAGTTAAACAAAAAGAGGCATTCTGAGATAACAGAAAATAATTCAGTTAGATCATATATATGCTGTCACCTCATCTTCAGATATTTATAAGGAATGCCAGTCACTACAGGCAGAGTTTGATATTCTTTCAACAAGTCATGCAGAGAATTTACAGAGAACTAATTCTAGGTATTATGAAGAGGGTGACAAAACGGGTAGGCTACTAGCCCTACAAATAAAGCAGGAGTCAACTTCCCACCTTATCCCCCAGATCCGAATGCCTTCAGGAATAACAACAGATCCCATATTAATCAACAATCATTTTTTTAAAAATTACTATTATACTTTGTTTTATACTTCTGAGCAAACTGCTAACTCCTCTGATTTTGATCATTCTTTAGTGCCTTTAATATCCCAACAGTTCATTCTGATTCAGTTGATCAACTTGAAGCACCCATTAGCATAGTAGAACTTATCCAAGCTGCTACCTCTTTACAGAGTGGCAAATGTCCTGGACCAGATGGATATCCAGTAGAATTTTATAAGAAGTTCATGAGTAAATTGGCTCCCATATTAATAGAAATGTATAATGAATCATTTAAGTCACTAAAACTTCCTCAAAACTTGAATCAAGCCTCAGTCTCCGCTAAAATTGATCCTCTCAGTCTGATCCTAAAAAAGAATAAAGACCCTCTGGAATGTTCCTCATATAGGCCTGTCAGTTTACTTAATGTCGACTTTAAGTTGTTATCAAAACTATTATCAGTGTGACTGGAATCTATATTGCCATCAATTATATCTCCAGATCAGACCGGTTTTATAAAGAGTAGACATTCTTTTTTTAATATTAGATGATTATGTAATGTGGCATATAATTGTTCTTCCCCTCTACCCCAGAAGCTGTAATATCATTAGATGCTGAGAAAGCATTTGACAGGTACAATGGGGATATCTGTTTTACACTTTAAAGAAATTTGGTTTTGGTGAAAGATTCATTTCATGGGTAAAACTGTTGTATTCCGCTCCCCAAACCTCAGTCAGAACTAACAATACTCGTTCTGAATACTTCAACCTCCATAGATTCACTCGTCAGGGATGCCCCTTGAGCCCACTTCTTTTTGCTATTGCCATCGAACCTCTTTCCGCTGCTTTAAAAGTTAACCCATTAATAAAAGGAATAACAAGAATAGGTATAGAGCAGAGGGTCTTGCTGTAAGCAGACTATCTTCTTCTTTATATTTCGTATTTTACTGTGTTAGTTCCTGCGGTTATTAATATTTTTCACATTTTTAGCTCTATTTCGGGCTATAAACTAAATCTAGCCAAAAGTGAATTTTCCCATTAAACTCAGCTGCCAAAAAATATCCCTTACACACGTTGCCATTTAAAATGGCACAGGGTAAATTTAAATACCTTGGGGTTTGGATAACCAATAGATTCCAAGATCTCTTGAAGTTTAACTTTGAAAATGTACTGTCCCAAGTTCAGAAGGACCTTGAGAGATGGTCAGTGCTTCCTTTATCCTCAGCTGGTAGAATTAATACTGTAAAAATGAATACCCTCCCAAAATTCTCTTATTTGTTTCAGTGTATCCCCATTTTTCTCCCTCAGTCCTATTTTCGAGGATTTGATGGATTAGTTACAGAGTTTATATGGAATAAGAAGACTGCTAGAATTCGTAAATCACTTCTTCAACGTCCTAAGTCTCTTGGAAGTATGGCCCTGCCACTACTGGGCTGCCTTTTTGGGAAAGGGATGTCTTTTTTTTTTAGAAATTCAACTATTATTTTCTCTTGTGGACTATATGTAAATGTATTTTATGTGCAAAATCTTAATCAGGTCAGTACTAAATGAAAAATAACATGCATTTTGTATGATCTCTCTTATTTTGGTGAAATAATTTACATTTTTGCAGATTCTGCAAGGTGTATTTAAACTTTTGACCTGAACTGTATACCTCCTGCGTCCACCAGGTTTTGGTTGTGATGCATTCTTTTTCCAGGTCTCATTCTGCTGGGATATCTGTCCGTTGCCCAGTGGCATATCTGTAAAATAAGAAAATAAGAAAATAATAATAATAATAATAATAATAATAATAATAATAAAAAAAAAAAAAAAAAAATTCAAACATGGTGATGTAGTTTCACCAGTATTTAACTCTCTGGTATTCCTCACCTAGGGGTCACAAAAAACTTGTGTGTGTGTGCGTGCTCTGGTATATATAGTTTATGAGGAAATGTGAATAATAACATGGGTACTACAACATTAAATGTCATGTAACGTGTAAGGAGGGGGCGAACGAAGATGAAGGTCCAAGATAAAGTCTTTATTACAATCCACAGGCAACAGGTAAATCCACAGCAGGAGGGTACAACATTCACATTAATGTTGACAAGACCGGACGACAAACACCGAACTGAACTGAAAATACTTTTTAGAAGTATTTTCATAAGTAAATTATGTAATTTCAAGATGGCATCACAGACTATTTTTGTTTGTTTGTTCTGATTTAAGTAACTTTTTTTTCTGATCAGCATTACTAGAAACAAAAATCCTGGACACAAAAAACAAAAAATTACTTTTTGCAGACATTTGAGCATTTAGATGTTTTACTTTTTTAACAAATCAGACAAACTAGAACTCCTCAACCACACAACAAGGACTTTTAAAACTCTGCTGTGCTTTGCTTCACAAAAACCTGCCTGAATGGAGCCATTCCAGACAGCGCGCTACATCTAACAGGCTTCCAGCTGTTTAGAGCGGATTGCTTCCCCGAGTCGTCTGGGACAATAAGAGGCAGTGGATTATGTTTTTATATCACTGAAGGCTGGTTTACAGATGTGACAGTTTTAAGGAAGATGTGCTGCCCAAATTTGCATTCCTCCTGATGAGCATGACTCTTTCATTATCATTCTTTGTCATTTTAATAAAGCTAATCTTACCCGCGAACTGTCTAACTACAGACAGCACATCACATGCCCCACCAGTGACAGTCATGTACTGCTATGTACAAGCCTGCTTCGAATGCACTGATTGGAATGTTTTTGAGGTTGCAGCTACTGATTTGGACAACCTCACTGACACTGTGACATCTTACATCCCCACTCAGTGACGCACCCACTGAGAAACCTGATGAAAGTGCTCTAGTTATTGGCGATTCTATTGTGTGAATCGTGAAAATAGAGACACCAGCCACCATAGTCTAATGTTCACCGGGAGCCAGAGCACCTGACATCTTGGCAAATTTAAACATAACATCAGTAAGATTATTATTCACGTCGGCACTAATGATCGACTTCGCCAGTCGGAGATCACTAAAAATAATGTTAAAGAGGTGTGTGAACTTGCAAGTACGATGTCAGACACTGTAATTTGCTTTGGTCCCCTCCCTGCTTATCGTGGTGACGAGATACATACCAGACTATCGTCACTAAATGGCTGGATGTCTAAGTGGCGCCCGCAGAATAACATGGGTTTTATAGACAATTGGACAAGTTTTTGGGGCAGATTGACCTGTTGAAAAGAGATGGTCTTCATCCCTCCAGGGTGCCGCTCTTCTCTCTAGTAATATGGCATATAGTCTTAGAGTTTGCACTTGACTAACTGGGGCCCAGGTCAGGAAGCAGACAGACTGGCTAAACTAACCATCTGCTAGCTGCCTCACGTCACCGAAATCAGTTAATTCTCAGCACATAGAGACCCTTTCACCTTGACATCATGCTATAGAGACTGTGTCTGTTCCCTGAGCTATAAAATACAAAAAACGTCCAAACCAATTTAAGAGTAACAATCTAAATGATGTTCAACAAATAAAAAATGTATATAATACAGAGAAACAAATGATAAAACTTGACTTATTGAATATCAGGTCCCTTTCTACAAAAGCGCTTTTTGTAAATGATATGACGATTGATCATAACCTAGATGTGCTCTGTTTGACAGAAACCTGGCTTAAACCAGATGTTTACATTATCTTAAACGAGTCTACCCCTCAAGATTGCTGTTATAAACATGAGCCATGTCTAAAGGTAAAGGGGGAGGTGTTTTTTTTTTTACAAATTATAGGAATATCTTCAGTGTTTCTCAGAGAACGGGCTTCAAGTATAACTTGTTTGAAGTAATGGTGCTTCATATAACATTATCCAGAGAAACAAGTGTTAATGATAAATCCCCCGTGATGTTTGTACTTGCTACTGTATACAGGCCACCGTACAGACTTTCTTAAAGAATTTGCTGATTTTCTGTCTGAGTTAGTGTTGGCTACTGATAAAGTCTTAATAGTGGGTGACTTTAACATCCATGTTGATAATGAAAACGATGCACTAGGAGCAGCATTTATAGACATTCTGAACTCTATTGGGGTTAGACAACACGTGTCAGGACCTACTCATTGTTGAAATCATACTCTAGACTTTATGTCTCCCACTTCATGCAGTTCAAGATGGCGAATTGTTTGTAGACGTGTGTGTTGGTCTGTCTTAACCTGTCGATCTTTAGTGTTTTTTATTGCACATATCAAGTGCTTTTATGTAGTTCCGTTGGTACGCTCGGCCAGACAGCGTAAAGTGACAACGAGTGGATACCTGGGCCTAGTGTGCCTTTTGACGGCGTGGACTACAGTGAAAGTGACTACGAGTGGATACCCGGGCCTGGTGTGCCTTTTGACAGCGTGGACTACACCACCGATAGCAGCGAAAGTGTTTATGAGGTAACTGTGCTCTGCCATCAGCCACAGCGGCCTGATTTGTACGCGGGGACCGCATCAGGATTGCGTAAGAAACATTGCACGACGTTCCGGCTATTTTGGAGAGATACGTTTAGTGGATTACTGTCCTCTTCTGGGAAAAATCGCGTGGTCTGCGCTGCTTATGGGCTCAGGGGAAAGGGAGATTCTCAGCTCGTGCGATGCCCCTTTGCTGCGGAGATTCAACCGAGGGCCCGAAGAGGAGATCATGGTTACTTTTCATCTTGCTCTTCTTATCGGGTAATGTTTACCCCAACCCGGGTCCTGCGTTAGCCCAATTTCAACTTCCTGATGAACTTATATCTTCAAATGGATTATGCTTTTTTCATTTGAATGTGCGCAGCCTGATAAATAAAATGGATTCTTTAAGAATTTGGGCAGATACAACTGATGCAGACATAATAGTTCTTACTGAGACATGGTTAAAAGCATCAGTCACCAATGATTCGATTAATATTAATGCCTATAATGTTTTCAGATGCGATCGTGAAAAAAAGGGAGGGGGAGTTATAATATACGTTAAGTCTAACTTAAACTGTTCTTGTGTACATTCACCCAGCAAAGTAAACAGCTTGGAATTGCTGGGGCTCAGACTACACCTGGTCTCTGGCTCTGACATTATTGTGGCTGGATGTTATCGCCCGCCTTAATCGTCTTCAAGTGAAGCATGCACTTTACTTGCAGAATTTCTTCACGACTGGTCTAAATACGAACTGATTCTACATGGCGATTTGAATTGGGATTGGTTGTCATCTTCCTCCGACCTTTTTAAGGAGGTTTGTGATACTTTCCGTTTGGTGCAGCTGATTAATTCAACAATGCGGATAAATCAAAAGGATTTGGACAAGTCAACTTTATTGGACTTAATTTTAACTAACGCTCCGCATAGGTACTCTGCATCTGGAGTTTTTTTGTAACGACATTAGTGACTATTGTGTAGGTTGTCTGCATGAGAAATTGTAAAACTCCTAGATCCTCAACGAGCAACGATCAATGATTAATTTACAAACGATTTTTTAAGCATTTTAATGAACAAGCTTTCCTATGTGATATTTATCTTAGTGTGTTAATTTGGGTGTTGTTTCATGTATACCAGATGTTAACCCGGCCTGGGATTACTTCAGATCAACATTCTTATCCATATGTGATAAACATGCCCCAGTCAAACGATTCAGAATAAGAAGTAGAGATAATCCTTGGTTCAATAATACTGTTTCTACTTTTATCAAACAGAGGAATGTGCCATGGCAAAGAAATCAAATAATTCTACAGATTGGAATTCTTATAGAGCATTACGAAATAAGTGCACAAAATTAATCAAAAGTGTAAAGTGTGATTATTATCTGTTTAAGATAACAGAAATTCTAAACAATCCTGTAAAATTTTGGAAATTAGTTAAGTCTAAATCAGGGCCCAGACTGGTCTCTTAATTTTCCAAATCATTTAAATGTTAATCACATTGAAGTCAAGGGCAGAGAAGTTGTTGCAGATACTTTTAATAAGTACTTTATATCAGTCGGCTCGACTTCCGAGTCTGTCAACTCGAGTGTCCATATCCCTAAGTAAACTGTTGAGTTTGCTCAAAACTGTCCTTCAAATTTATTTAATTTTAATCACTGTTGCACAAGTTATTAAAGCTCTAGAGAATTTAGATACTAAAAAAATCACCTGGAATTGATAAAATTGAACCTTACTTTCTACGATTGGCAGCTGATCTTGTTGCAGAACCTATAGCTTCTATATTTAATTTAAGTCTTACCTCCAATGTAATACAAAATATGTGGAAAACAGCAATGGTTACTCCATTACTAATTACTCCATTACAATTATCACCCTATTTCTAGACTGACGGTCATAGCAAAAGTTTATGAATCATTGATAAATGACCAGTTAAAACAATTTTTGTCAGCTAATAGTATTCTCCAGGATTATCAGGCAGGATTCAGAACAGGACATAGCACTATCACTGCAGCTACACTAGTTTTAAATGATATTACAACCTCACTGGATAGTAAAAAGTCCTGTGCTGCTTTATTTATCGATTTGTCTAAAGCATTTGACTCAGTAGATCATAGATTAATGTTACTGACACTTAGGACTGTAGGTTTTAATGATGCTGCTATAAACTGGTTTGAAAATTATTTCTCAGAGTGCACTCAATGTGTGTCTGTTGAAAATTATAATTCACCTCTTCTTCATGTAAATACTGGAGTTCCACAAGGATCTGTTTTAGCCTCTTTATTATTTTCTGTTTATATCAATGAGTTAGGTCAAGGAATAGATTTAGCTAAAATACATTTGTATGCAGATGACACAATTATATATACAACTGCACCATCTTTAAACCAAGCTCTGCAGCATTTACAGAATGCTTTTCAAGTACTGCAGCATTCGCTGCAGGAGTTAAAATTGGTTTTAAATTAAAAAAAGACTAAGTACATGATTTTTAGTCGTGGCCGTAATAAGGTAACTGATCTGACAATTACAACCCTGAATGGTTCATTAATAGAAAGAGTTAGCTCCTATAAATACCTAGGTATTTGGATTGACGAAAGATTAGTTTTTGACATGTTGATAAGTTGTTGAAAAAGCTTAGGCCAAAACTAGGTTTCTTATATTGGTTAAAAAAATGCTTTCCTCTCAAGGCTCGTAAGAAATTAGTAGAGAATACCTTTCTATCTGTAAGTGATGACGGAGATCATTTATATATGCATGCAGCCACTTCTCTACTTAGAAAATTAGATTCTGTTTATCATGCAGCAATACGTTTTGTCACGGGTGCGCAATCATGGACACATCATTGTTTCCTGTACAAATCTCTAAATTGGTTATCTTTACATCAAAGGAGAAAGTTACATATGTACTTATTGCGAAGGCTCTCTTAGGCAAACTACTGTCTTATCTTTCTAATTTATTAATGTTCCATACACAAAATCAACGTACTAGATCTGGTTCTTGCATTTGGTTAATAATCCCAAGGGTATTGTCAAATTGGGCAAGTGTGCTTTTTTCTTTTTATGCTCCTTGGGCTTGGAACGTACTGCAAAATGTACTTAATCTTGATACACTCTCATCTTTGAGTACCTTTAAACATCTTTTGTATAATGTCCTAAAGGATACTTGTAATTGTTTTTCATGATTTTATTTTATTTTGTAAATTGTGATTGTGTATCGTTTCTGTGATTCTCTATTTGTGAAATTTTATGTGCAGCTATCTTGACCAGGTCTCACTGGAAGAAGAGATGGTAACATCTCAATGTGACCTCTTGGTTAAATAAAGGAATAATAAAATAATAATAATAATAATAAATTGATGTTAATGCCGTTCAAATTCTGCAGCAAAGCGATGATATAGTCTTGTGTATACTCCAGATAACGAAAACTCTAAATTCAACTCCTTATTACAAATATGGTAGAACCATCACTTCTACTACAAAAGACTGCTTCCTGACTTATCTGAATTCCTCAGCATGTCCAACAACTCAGAAAATCTTGATGTAACAGAAACTATTGACTCTCTCTTTTCTAGCACTCTAGATATGGTCGCTCCTCTGCGCCTAAAGAAGATTAAAGAAAACAGTACAACCCCCTGGTATAACGAGCACACTTGCGCCCTAAAGAGAGCAGCCCGGAAAATGGAGCACAGCTCAAGGAAAACAAAACTAGAGGTTTTTCAAACCACCTGGCGTGAATGTACCATATCCTATAGAAAAGTGTTAAAAACTGCAAGATCAGATTACTTTTTGACTCTTTTAGAAAAAACAAACATAACCCTAAGTATTTATTCGATACAGTGGCTAAGTTAACAAAAAATAAAGAACCAACAGGCGTTGACTTTACCCCTCAGCATAGCAGTAATAACTTTATGAACTACTTCACTTCCAAGATCGATACTATTAGAGATAAAATTGTCACCATGCAGTCGTCAATTACAGTATCGCATCAGATCTATAGATCTCCTGGGGAACAATTCCACTCATTCTCTACCATAGAAGAGGAAGAACTGTATAAACTTGTTAAATCATCTAAACCAACAACATGTATGCTAGACCCCGTTCCATCTAGGCTACTAAAAGACTTGCTTCCAGATGTCATAGGTCCTCTTTTGAATTTTATTAATTCGTCATTGTCTTTAGGATATGTCCCCAAAACCTTTAATTATGTTCACAATTATGTTCCTTCCTACAGAAAAATAGTGAGGATTTCCAGTCAAGTTTTAGACCATACCATAGTACTGAGAGTGCTCTTACAAACGATCTGTTCTTGTCATCCGATCGTGGTTGTATCTTTCTGTTAGTGTACCTATAACAATAGAGGGAGACGAGAGGCGAGCGGGTCCATTTGCAAGCTTTTATTCAGTGGGCGAGACAAAGACATAGCCGAACAGGCAGGGTCAGAAAAACAGCAAACAGGTATGTTGGGGAGAGGCACAAGAGTAGTCCGTGAAGCAGGCGTGGGTCGATCAGCGGCGAGCATAATCCATAACGCTAGGCCGAGGGGTAATCCATACAACAAGCGAAAAGTCCAAGAGGCAGGCGGCGAGACAGACGAAACGAGATGGCCAGGCGAGAACGCTAAACTAAGGGAACTCAGGAACTAGGAAACTCGGGAACTTGGGAACAAGGGAACTTGGGAACAAGGGAACTTGGGAACACGGAAACTAGGAAACTAGGAACAACAATGCAAACAACCACAACGATAACAACAATACTCCGTGATCTACAGAGGGAAAGTCCGGGGCTTTTATAGCGCGCCTGACTGGCCACAGATGCTGGCTCAATCAGCGTGCTGGATGATGGGAGTAGTAGTCCAGGATGTAGTATAACAGTCTGTGTGATATGGCAAGGTGAAAGCGACATCTGGTGGTGAGCGGACCGAAGGTCACCGACCAGATTCATGACAGAGCGCCCCCCAAAAGAGCGGCTTCCAAACGCTCCTACCGAACAACAGTCCAGGGGAGCGGTGGGGCGGGAGTGAGACAGGGCGAGGGTTGGAGGACCAGGTCCATGCGGAGGACACGGTGACTGAGGCATGACCGGCAGGGCAGGAGCCCTCCAGGGCGGAGCAGGAGGCGCCGGAGCCCTCCAGAGCGGAGCAGGAGGCCGAGCGGGAGGCGCAGGAGCCCTCCAGGGCGGAGAAGGAGGCGCAGGAGCCCTCCAGGGCGGAGCAGGGGGCGGAGCAGGAGGCAGAGCAGGAGGCGGAGCAGGGGGCGCAGGAGTCCTCCAGGGCGGAGAAGGAGGCGCAGGAGCCCTCCAGGGCGGAGCAGGAGGTCAAGTCAAGTTACTGCTAGTCAAGTTAGGTTCGTGGAGACCGGCTAAGGCCTGACTTGGCTCATGGAGACCAGCTGTGGCTTGACCTGGCTTGTGAAGATCTGTAGTGACTTGACCTAACTCATGGAGATCAGCGGTGACTTGACCTGACACATGAAGACCAGCGGTGACTTGACTTGGCTTGTGAAGATCAGCAGTGACTTGACTTGACTCATGGAGATCAGCAGTGACTTGATTGGGCTCATGAGGATCAGCGGTGACTTGACTCAGCTTACGAGGATCAGCAGTGACTTGACTTAGCTTACGAGGATCAGCAGTGACTTGACTTGGCTTATGAAGATCAGTTGTGACTTTACTTGACTCAGGAACGACAGCTCTGACTTTGCTTGACTCAGGAACGACGGCTGTGACTTTGCTTGACTCAGGAACGATGGATGTGACTCTGCTTGGCTCAGGAACGGCTGCTGTGACCTGACTTAACACTGGAACAACAGCTGTATCTTGACTTGACTTTGGAACAACAGCCATATCATGACTTGACTCTGGAACAGCAGCTGTAGCTTGACTTGACACTGGAACAACAGCAGTAACTTGACTTGACTCGGGAAACACAGCTGCAAAATAAAGTTCTTGTGATGTCCATACCTGAGCTGAGTTCGCCGGGAAAGCTCCTGGATCCTGTTGTGACAGAGTATTCTGTAACAGTGAGAGGAAGACGAGAGGCGAGCGGATCCATTTGCAAGCTTTTATTCAGTGGGCGAGACAAAGACATAGTCGAACTGGCAGGGTCATAACAACAGCAAACAGGTATGTTGGGGCGAGGGACAAGAGTAGTCCGTGAAGCAGGCGTGGGTCGATCAGCGGCGAGCATAATCCATAACACTATGCAGAGGGGTGTCCATACAACGAGCGAGAAGTCCAAGAGGCAGGCGGCGAGACAGACGAAACGAAATGGCCAGGCGAGAACGCTGAACTAAGGGAAATCAGGAACTATGAAACTCGGGAACTTGGGAACACAGAAACGTGATCTACAGAGGGAAAGTCCGGGGCCTTTATAGTGCACCTGATTGGCCACAGATGCTGGCTCAATCAGCACGCTGGATGATGGGAGTAGTAGTCCAGGGTGTAGTATAACAGTCTGTGTGATATGGCAAGGCGAGAGCGACATCTGGTGGTGAGTGGACCGAAGGTCACCGACCAGATTCTTAGGGGTTCTTTTAGAACCTAAGAGGATAAGCTAGAACTCTTCGGGACTTCCCTAAGATTGCGCCAGGCCTTTCAGCCTTGTCTTTCCATTCCCCAAAGATCACAGGATTTCAGCTGGGTCTCTCTCTCTCAGCTCTTGGTTCTTCTTCACTTTCCACATGGGAAGAAACTCCCAGTCACCATTGAGTCAGAACATCATTGGAGTTCATCACTCTTCAGACCCGAAAGAACGTGATCGCGATTCCAAAACCACCACTGCTCCAAACCATTAAGACTTTCACCTGAGACTGCATTCGGACACTTGTTCAACGACCAAGGCAATGCAAGTATTGTACATTTAACTGAACAAACAGAGGTTTAGTAAAAGCTGTAGACAGCACTGGTGGTTTTACTCGGGTGGTTAACTGACTCTTTTCATAGCTTCATTTTCTTGTTTCTCTAAGGGCTTCTCACTTGCCCTTCCCCCATGTATGAGTGACTTCGATTCGATTGACACTTCCGGTTCCGGTCTCTTGTTGCAGAGTGGTGTGCGTTTGCAGCTCCCTAGAGTTTTATTCTTCTGAGGAAATCTCTATTTTACTATTACTTTCTGTTGTTTAAAGTGATAAAATATAGCTTTTTTCCCCACCAGATTTCTGTTATTATCCATCAAACTAATCCGATCGCTCGCTTTTAATCTATAACCACCAGTGCAAAGCCGTGCTGTGCGTTAGCATTCCGTTTGCCGGTTAGCCTGCCATTTGCGTTCCCACTTACGTCTCTATTCACGTCTACTACCGCTTTCCTTTCTTCCCTCGCTCTCGTTGATCGCTCGTTTTTATTCTACAACCGCGAGTGCAGCGTGTTTGTAGTGTGTTAGCCGGTTAGCTTGCCATTCACTTTTAATTTTTCTCTACGCCTTTTTCTACACAAGTTCATCAGACAACAGTGGTGAGTTGAAATCATTCTACATCTACGGTGAGTAATGGCTTCTTCTCCTTTCCTGGTAACCTGCATCACCTGTCATATGTATAGTTTATCAATCTCTGTCGGCAGCGAGGGATTCACATGTGATAAATGCAGGGAAATAGTTAGGCTGACAGAGAAGATTTCAGAACTAGAGACACGCATCCAAACTTTAATCGAGGATAGTAAGAATGTGAGGGCATTAGATATGGCTTTGGATGCGACTAGCTTAGGAAGTCCCGTACATTGTTCGGTTCCGGTAACTTCGCCTTTGCAGCAGGGCAACTGGGTGACTGTGAGACGGCATAGTCGCGGGTCAAAACACCGCTCTTCCGTTCCGATCAGAACATCAAACAGGTTCTCCCCACTCAGTGACGCACCCACTGAGAAACCTGATCAAAGTGCTCTAGTTATTGGCGATTCTATTGTACGGAACGTGAAAACAGAGACACCAGCCACCATAGTCCAATGTTTACCGGGAGCCAGAGCGCCTGACATCTTGGCAAATTTAAAAGTGCTGGCTAATGCTAAACGTAAATTCAGTAAGATCGTTATTCACGTCGGCACAAATGATGTTCGACTTCGCCAGTCGGAGATCACTAAAAATAATGTTAAAGAGGTGTGTGAACTTGCAAGTATGATGTCAGACACTGTAATTTGCTCTGGCCCCCTCCCTGCGTATCGTGGTGACGAGATACATAGCAGACTGTCGTCACTAAATGGCTGGATGTCTAAGTGGTGCCCGCAGAATAACATAGGTTTCATAGACAATTGGACAAGTTTTTGGGGCAGACCTGACCTGTTGAAAAGAGATGGTCTCCATCCCTCCAGGGGTGGTGCTGCTCTTCTCTCTAGTAATATGGCATATAGTCTTAGAGTTTGCACTTGACTAACTGGAGCCCAGGTCAGGAAGCAGACAGACTGGCTAATCCGACCGTCTGCTAGCCGCCTCACGTCACCAAAATCAGTTAATTCTCAGCACATAGAGACCCTTACACCTAGATATCATGCTATAGAGACTGTGTCTGTTCCCCGAGCTAGACAATACAAAAGACGTCCAAACCAATTTAAGAGTAACAATCTAATCAACGTTCAACAAATAAAAAACTTACATAATACAGAGAAACAAATGATAAAACTTGGCCTTTTGAATATCAGGTCCCTCTCTACAAAAGCGCTTTTTGTAAATGATATGATCATTGATCATAATCTAGATGTGCTATGTTTGACAGAAACCTGGCTAAAATCAGATGATTATATTATCTTAAACGAGTCTACTCCTCATGATTACTGTTATAAACATGAGCCACGTCTAAAAGGTAAAGGGGGAGGTGTTTCTACAATTTATAGCAATATTTTTAGTGTTTCACAGAGAGCGGATTTCAAGTATAACTCATTTGAAGTAATGGTGCTTCATATAACATTATCCAGAGAAACAATTGTTAATGATAAATCCCCTATGACGTTTGTACTTGCTACTGTATACAGGCCACCAGGGCACCATACAGATTTTCTTCAAGAATTTGCTGATTTTATATCTGAGCTGGTGTTAGCTACAGATAAGGTCTTAATAGTAGGTGACTTTAACATCCATGTTGATATTGAAAATGATGTGCTGGCAGCTGCATTTACAGACATTCTAAATTCTATTGGAGTTAGACAACACGTGTCAGGTCCCACTCATTGTCGAAATCATACTCTAGACTTAATACTGTCACATGGAATTGATGTCAATGCCGTTGAGATTCTGCAGCAAAGTGATGATATCTCTGATCATTATCTAGTCTCGTGTATTCTCCAGATGACTAAAACTGTAAATCCAACTCCTTATTACAAGTATGGTAGAACCATCACTTCTACTACAAAAGATTGCTTTCTAAGTAATCTTCCTGACTTATCTGAATTCTTCAGCATGTCCAATAGCTCAGAAAAACTTGATGAAGTAACAGAAACTATTGACTCTCTCTTTTCCAGGACTCTAGATACGGTCGCTCCTCTGCGCCTAAGGAAGACTAAGGAAAATAGTCCGACCCCGTGGTATAACGAGCACACTCGCGCCCTAAAGAGAGCAGCCCGGAAAATGGAGCGCAGCTGGAGGAAAACAAAATTAGAGGTTTTTCGTACTGCTTGGCGGGAATGTACCCTATCGTACAGAAAAGCGTTAAAATCGGCCAGATCTGACTACTTTTCGACTCTTTTAGAAGAAAACAAAAACATAACCCTAGGTATTTATTCAATACAGTGGCTAAGTTAACAAAAAATAAAGAACCAACAGGCACTGACTATGCCCATCAGCATAGCAGTAATGACTTTATGAACTACTTTACTTCTAAGATCGATACAATTAGAGACAAAATTGTCACTATGCAGCCGTCAATTACAGTGTTGCATCAGATAGTGCGCTATAGATCTCCTGGGGAACAATTCAACTCATTCTCTACTATAGGTCAGGAAGAATTGTATAAACTTGTTAAATCATCTAAACCAACAACTTGTATGCTAGACCCTATTCCATCTAGGCTACTAAAAGAGATGCTTCCAGATCTCATAGATCCTCTGCTAAATATTATTAATTCATCACTGTCATTAGGATATGTCCCCAAAACCTTCAAACTGGCTGCTATTAAGCCTCTAATTAAAAAACCACAACTTGACCCCAACGAATTAACTAATTACAGACCTATCTCGAATCTCCCATTTCTGTCAAAGATATTAGAAAAGGTTGTATCCTCACAGTTATCTTCCTTCCTACAGGATATCCTATATGATATCTGTGAGGATTTTCAGTCAGGTTTTAGACCGTACCATAGTACTGAGACTGCTCTTATTAGAGTTACAAATGATCTACTCTTGTCATCCGATCGTGGTTGTATCTCTCTGTTAGTGCTACTGGATCTTAGTGCTGCGTTTGATACTGTTGACCACAACATTCTCTTGAATAGACTTGAGAATTATGTTGGCATTAGTGGTAGTGCATTGGCATGGTTCAAATCGTATCTATCTGACCGCCATCAATTCGTGGCAGTAAATGATGAGGTATCATATCGATCTCAAGTGCAGTATGGAGTACCACAAGGCTCAGTACTAGGGCCGTTACTCTTTACGCTTTACATGTTACCCTTGGGTGATATCATCAGGAAATATGGTGTTAGCTTTCACTGCTATGCTGATGATAGCCAGCTCTATATTTCTTCGCGGCCTGGCGAAACGTACCAATTTGAAAAACTAATGGATTGTGTAGTTGAGTTAAAAAATTGGATGACAAGTCATTTCTTACTGCTAAATTCTGAAAAAACAGAGGTGTTAGTTATTGGGCCTAAAACCTCAGCGTGTAATAACCTAAAACACTGTCTAATACTTGATGGCTGTTCTGTCAATTCTTCGTCATCAGTTAGGAACCTAGGTGTGCTATTTGATGGTAATCTTTCCTTTGAAAACCACATCTCTAGTATTTGCAAAACTGCATTTTTCCATCTCAAAAATATATCTAAACTACGACCTATGCTATCAATGTCAAATGCTGAAACATTAATTCATGCGTTTATGACCTCACGGTTAGATTATTGTAATGCTTTATTGGGTGGTTGTTCTGCTCGCTTAATAAACAAACTCCAGCTGGTCCAAAATGCAGCAGCTAGAGTTCTTACTAGAACCAAAAAGTATGATCATATTAGCCCGGTTCTGTCTACACTGCACTGGCTCCCTATTAAACATCGTATAGATTTTAAAATCTTGCTAATTACTTATAAAGCCCTGAATGGTTTAGCTCCCCAGTACCTGAGTGAGCTCTTATCGCATTATAGTCCCTCACGTCCGCTGCGTTCTCAAAACTCTGGCAATTTGATAATACCGAGAATATCAAAATCAACCGCGGGCGGCAGATCTTTTTCTTATTTAGCACCCAAACTCTGGAACAATCTACCCTACAATGTTCGGGACGCAGACACACTCTGTCAGTTTAAATCTAGATTAAAGACCCATCTCTTTAACCTTGCTTACACATAACAAATCCACATTCTTATAATTCAGATCCGTTAAAGGATTGTTAGGCTGCACTAATTAGGTCAACCGGAACCGGGAACACTTCCCATAACACCCGATGTACTCGGTGCATCGTCAGAAGAATGGCATCTACGCTAATATTAGTCTGTTTCTCTCTTATTCCGAGGTCACATTAACCACCAGATCCAGTCCGTATCCAGATCAGATGTTCACTGCAGTCCCCGGATCCAGTCCGAACCCAGCCCAGACGGTGGATCAGCACCTAGAGACAACCTCTACAGCCCTGAATGTCAGTGGAGTCCACATCAACTAGATGAGCCCCAGAGACGGATCCACAGTGAAGACCACATCACCTAGATGGCTGTCGGCACAAGACCACGGGAACTTTGGCCAGAGGAGAACTGGCCCCCCGACTGAGCCTGGTTTCTCCCAAGGTTTTTTTCTCCATTTGTCACCGATGGAGTTTTGGTTCCTTGCCGCTGTCGCCTCTGGCTTGCTTAGTTGGGGACACTTTCTCTTAACACAATATTGCATTTTATTTTATTGTTTTTGATTAACTGCCTTTACCTATAATGTGAGTGTTTAATGTTGCCTTTGGCATTGTTGATGTACTGTTTCCTATTTAATACTGTACAGCCGCCTTGTCACAATTCTGTATTGTTAAAGGCGGTATATAAATAAAGGTGACTTGACTTGACTTGACTTGATGTTTGTTTGTTTAGATTAGTTATGTGTTAATCCTTCGTTAATAAAACTCTTGTGCACAAATTAAATGAGTTTTGATTCTGATTCTGCCTTATAAAAATAATGTCCCTTTACAATTCTGATTCAAGCTACATGCTCTAATGCAATAGTACTTTAAAAAAGTTATTTTCTGTGGCTAAGGAAATACCATTTTTTAGAGTTGATATGAAATTATACTGAATGTTCGCTGGACGAACAGATTAGTTGATGATGAAAATTAATTCTACAGTTTCTACTGGCAGCTGATATAAATAACTGTAATTAATCACAATTAATTGTAATTATTTATATACTTTTCCCCTTTGAGCTAATTCTCAACAATGACAAACATATTGTGAAAAATGCTTCTATTTCATTCATATTTGTTTAAAATGAACAATAAACAATCTGAAAAAACGGATCTTGTATTGTTGTCTGGTGTGTATGTATTATTTTGCTTGTTAGATAGTTGTTAGTTAAACAACAAGCTAATGTCAAAGTCCACTAGACTCACCCTGATTAGACAGTAATTTAGGCTGTTTTTCTTGGCTTTGGTCTCCTTGTCTTCTCTGACCTGTTGACCCACAGCCTTGCAGGGGAGAACTAGTATAAGAAAGATAAGTGAAAACATGCAGGAAACAATGTTCAATTATAATAAAGTTTAAAAAAGAAGAAGAAAAAAAAAAGTTTAATAGTTAACCCAAAAATTCTATTCCACCGTTTACATTGCTCCAAACCTACATGCTGAGGTTTTTCATGCAACACAAAATCTTCATGTACTGTAGCTGTTTTCCATAATACAACTGTTTATAGTTATGTCTATCAAAAAAGACAACAAAAGCACAGTAGACAGTATTTATTCCTAGAGTTCCTAGAGTTGTTGTCCCAGACCTTACTATCATCTGTAAACTCTCCGTCTTTCTTTGGGCTGCTTCACTGACATTTTCCCTTTGTCTGTAAGTCTCAGAGCTCTGATGGAGTGAGAAACATGGTCAGTATCATTTACACCAGCATTAAGCACTTCACTTAATGTCCTTCATTAAAGTCTAACCATTTGTTTCTCCATTGGCCCCTGTTTGTCATCCCGTTTGGGATGGGACTGTAAAGTGCTGTGGGTTTTAGAAAGGGCTGATTGTGTAGTCGTTGAGTGAGGAATCAGAGGACTCACAGTCTCTTCCAGGATCTTCCTCTCCTGTATTGACAAAAAGATACTGTTAAATTTCTTCAAATGTGCACACTTTTGGACTAAAAAAAATGTGTAGCAAAGTCCTGTGATTAAAAATGAGCAAATGCAACTAAATGTACGTGTCTTGTTATTCTATTATAAATGATTTTTGCATTTTTAATTGGGATACCAAGCACATGACGCAGGAGGAATTCCAAAAAACCCTTTTAATAATAAATCCACACACTAAACAGAAGTAATCCAGGAGCAAGGGGAAGCACAACGTCAACGCAACTTCTTAATTATTCTCTAAATTTTACTGTACAGCTGCCAAAAAAAAAACCCAACAGACTTCATAATCTACGCAGATAGCACACGTACGTCTGCAAGATGTCTATTAAAGATCACTTGATCTGAAAGCATCTGACAGACGTCTGTAAGATGTCAGTTTTACATACACTCTGAATTATACACATCTTAAAGACATCTAATAGATGTCTATTTGACGTCTAATAGGAAACATCCTATAGACGTATTGCAGATAAGCAAACACTTTAAAAAAATATGTCTTCCAGATGTAAATGAAGACATCAAATAGATGTCTCTGTGATGTATGTGTGCTCTCAGGGTATGTAGCTTCCCAGATAGCGCATGTACGTCTACAAGATGTCTGTTAAAGATCACTTGATCTGGAAAGCATCTGCTGTGTACAAACATCTGACAGATATCTGTAAAATGCCAGTTTTACATACATTCTAAATCATAAACATTTTAAAGACATCTAAAAAAAAAAAAAAAACGTCTATTTGACATCTGAAAGGAAACATTCTATGGACGTATTACAGATGAGCAAACAATCAAAAAAAATATGCATTGCAGATGTAAATGCAGACGTCAAATAGATGTCTCCAAGATGTACGTGGATTGCAAGAGTGCAGAGGGAAGCTCCGCCCAATGCACCATGGTGAGCTGAGTTCAGTGGACTATGTGTTACCAGTTCTTCTGTCATCATCATCTGCCTGTCCTGAACCACCTATCTGCCCTGAACTGTCTGCCTGTCCTGAAGTGGCCACGGAGCTTGTTCCCCTGTCGGTGGTGCTCATGGTGCTGGGAGTGGCCTTACGGTGTGTGTGTGGGCAGCACAAAAGGTTTCACAAAACGCTGATCATTCTGAACTCTCACCCAGCCTCCCTCTCCCACCACCTCTGCACCAGTCCTCACCATCGCCTCCACTATCTCCTGGCAGCCCCTCTGCTCACCCTCAGCCCACCATCTGTGTGGTGGGATCGCCACGGGTCTGCCAGTCTCCATCAGCTGGAGGATCTCTTCTCTCCACTTCCAGCCTCTGAGTCCCGGACTCTGCCTCAGCCCACTGACCCAGCGGCTCCACCATGACTCCTACCTCCCTCCTCTCCACCGTGGCCCATCAGCCCACCAGCTCCGCCAGGCTCCCTTGTCCCTCTGGCTCCACCTTGGTCAGTCGTCGATCATTCGTTGCCTCTGGACTCTACTCCTCCAACTACACCTTGTCCCTCTGTCTCTCTCAGGCTCTTTCTTCCCTCAGGTGGGCTGGGCTCTAGGTCCTTGGTCGCTCCGGCTCCACCGCGGCCTTCCGGATTTCCGTCTCCGTCTTGGAGCCATCTGCTCCGCCTTCGCCCTCTGGATCCTTAGCATCATACTGGCTCGTCAGCTCTCCGTCTTGGGCTCCTCTCCCACCTGCTCCGCCGCCGTTGGTCAGCCCCCTGGAGTTGTCAGCCGTTCCTCCACCATTGGCCATCTGGCAATTCTGGCAAAAGCCAGAGGGGCCGGACCATTTTCTTTAACGTGGGCCGGGCAGACTGTATATATATATATATATATAATGCCGCTGTACAATGTGGGCTGGCCAATTGTGTAAACCTATATAAAAAATGAATTATAGTAAATGTACATAGCCTATGTTCGTCCATCGGCCCAGACGAATGGCCCATGTGGCCCACTTGGTTCAAACATTCTAATTAATTTTGCGTGCTCTAGTTGAGTGCAGTGGCTCAAAAGCGCTTGTCAGTGTCGAAATGTTGCAAATAGGCGATCAACGTGTAGAAAACAGGATTTACCATTCACAGAGCTGAGCTGCGTGCCACTTGAATGTGAACTGATGCAATGTAAGCACCTAAACATGACGAGACAATTCAGCAATATTTGCTAACTGTTTACGATATAAAACAAATGTTAAACGACAGACATACATTTTCAGAAATGCGAACTACTACTGGTCTTTTCAAATTTCTTAATGCCATTTATTCTATTCATCACAGCACAGGATAAATGTGATCTCTATCCAGGCTTTCTTCTGTAATTTCACACGTCTAAGAAAATGTTTAAAAAATAAAAACACATAAGCCTAAAATATCATTCTCAAACTTACTCTAGAACATTGTAAATCTGAAGACTTTCACTTTCAAGTGCCGTGATTAGGGAAAGTGACATTAAGCTATAATAAAAATATAATATAATTTGCTATTTCACATTAATTATTTTATATACAAACTGATGGTCAAATGGTCAAACTTTTTATTTATTTTTGAAAGATGGCTGAATGTATATGACCATAAATACAGTAAAAATAATAACATGAAATATTATACTTAAAATAGGGTTTTCTATTAAAGCTATTCTAAAATGTAAATTATTTCTGTGATTAAAGCTGAATATTCAGCATCATAACTTCAGTCTTCAGTGTCAGTAATTATTCTAATATGCTGTTTTGCTGCTTAATTATAATCAGTTATTATTTGTGATCTAGTATTACTAATGGTTCTTATCAATGCTGAAAAGTGTTTAATATTTTGATGGAAACTGTGATACTTTTACAGGGTTATTTTTTATTTATTTATTTATTTTTAATATTACTTTAGACTGAATGGTAACGCATCACATTTTCCATAAAATATGAACCAGCACAACTGTTTTCAACACTGATAATAACCAGAAATGTTTCTTGAGCAGCAAATCAGACCAATAAACCATAAAAACACCATAAAACAGTCCACATTCTGCACTTTATTCCAAATGTTCTAGAGCAAAGTATTGTGTCATATGGACTGATATTATGGTAGGTTTAACATTAGTGATATTAAACTGTCCCTCTAAAAGAGAAGTGTAAAAATTCTTCAAATTGATTTACTATTTGTCATACACACCAGGAAAGACAACTTCTAAAAAAGCATGTCAATCATTCATTAATGTTAATGATAAGAATTAAAAAAGAAAAAAAAATAGCATTTTATTTCTGTATTGTGTTATATGGTTATGGTAGTAAGTGGTGTTAAAAATTGCTCTGTGCATAATGAGCTGGTGGGTTTATGGTGTGGTGTGGACCGGGTGTGGTGGGCTGCTCTGTGTCAGAAAGTCCAGTGTCATTTTTTAGCCCCAGTCCACCACTGCTTCCAAGCAGGTTTTTTTTTGGAGCTGGCTGGAGCTAACCTCTGCAGGAGATCAGCCCTCTAGAACTGAGTTTGGATACCCCTGTACTGAGGAAGCCGCCATCCCTCACACTTCGGACTAGAGAGAAAGGAGCATGTGCAGCCACCGGACCCTTACCTGGACCCCTCCTCTCTGATTCTGAACACTGTCCAGCACAACGAGGACACGAGATACAATGTGTATTTTTGGACAGTCTTCCCCTTGGACACTTTATTCCCTGTTTTGGGACATTTTATGTGTTATTTCTGTTAAATAAATCCTCTCCAAGGTCTGACACCACACCCACTGTGTCTGTTGTTTGCTCTTCCTACCACAGTAATATAAACCAAAACAGACCAAGATTTTAATAATTCAATATTTTTTTCTTTGTGTTGCATATGAAAAATACTTGTTTCAAGTCAGGCTATAACTACAAATGTGAACACAAATATAATTTAAATGCAGATGGCATCACTCTCTTTGACTTTCATCAGCTTGATTTTCACAAACTCATACCATCTAATGGACTGTAATAACGTCAAAGTATATTTGCTTTTCCACAAGGAAATACTAGTGCCAGCTTAGGCAGCTAAAAATAATTCTAAATTTAGACTGTTCAATCATATAACAATCTTTTCAGTGTATAGGTGGCTAAAAGACCAATCATACAAAAGTATGTAAATAAGTTTAAATAAGAAAACCAGTAATTCAGTATGCAAATATTACAATGGTTACATTTTGAATGGTAGTAAATATTCTAACAATGCAAGTCATAGGGAAACTGAAACTACAAGATCAGTGAAGGGAAGAAACCTCACCTCCTCATAATACCGCCTCTCTTCCTCTTCCACTTCTTTCTGTGATTGCTCCCATTCCTGCTTTAACTTCTCCTGTTCACGCTGATATTTCTCCTGTGATCACACACACATGCATTTCATTCATTTAATTGTTGACTAAATGAAAAAGGAATATACCACAATAACAATGATCGTCAGAAACTAAAGCATGCCTTAAACTCTTAAACTCTTGATGAAAAGAATCAAACCATTATTTAAAGCAATAAACGTCTGGGTGGATGTGCCTTTAAATAACAGTGAAAAGCTTTTTTTTTTTTTACATTTCCCCTCATAAACACACTCTCTCTCACACACAGGGGTGTATTTATCTTCAGAAGGGACTCATGTATCATGCTGGGTTCTGGTGTTTTACTGCTTACGATTAATAATAATAATAATAATAATAATAATAATAATAATAATTTTCTTTTTAGAACTTTAATTGCTAAATTGTGCAAACATATTCCCAAATGGATCTCAGATTAGCTCCTCAAAACTATCAAGAAGTACTTCAGCATGAACTAAGTGTCCAAATACTTTTTGGAGTCACTATATTACAGATAGCTGTACTCTAGTTGTGCAAGCTTGAAAAACAGGGTTATAACAGCTAAAACATGCATCCTCTCTTCTTATTAAAAGATTTTGATTTAAGCTTTACTGAGTCGAGAGTAAGTAATTCACTGCATTCCAGTAAACTAGATTACGATTTTCTGTTATTGAGCAGATCTTCTGATAATATCTAGTCAATTTTTAGGAAGTGGAAAACTTAATCATGGATCACAAAGGGACAGTTCAGCCAAAAAAAAAAAAAAAAGAAAATTCTGTCATCATTTACTCACTCTCATAACATTCCAAATGTTCTTTCTTGAAAAGAACACTAAAAGAGTTATTTAGTAGAATATCCAAGCTGCTTGTACTTGGTCTTTCATTGTATTGAAAAAAAAAAAAAGCAACTTAAGCATGAAGCACTATATGCCTGGTTAGTCTATGGTATGGCTGATCTATGAAGCCTAAGCATGCTCAGGTTGTGCACTTGAAGCTCGTCCGATTCTCAATGCTGACTCAGCTGGTGCTTCTGGTTATTCAAGCCATTTGTACCTGAAGCATGCGTTCCTGCTCTTGCTGCCACCTTTCCTGACGCTTGCGCTCTTCCTCAGGGTCCCAAGAAAAGTGTTCACCCCGCTTCACCAGATTCAGCACAGGGGGAGGAACCTAACCGTACCATATGCAATGATACCCACCAACACGCACACGCACCGTACGAGGACGCATCAGACAACACCAAAAACAATGAGGAGGGGAGTGGACAGAGAGACAGTTGATCTATTACCCCTGAAGTAGTCGTGATTACCTGTTCTACTGGAGAAGATGAATGTGAAAAGACAAGAAAAAAATGGGAATTTCTGCTGCTTTACCATCTGGTATAAAATATTCTATTTTTATTTTTTTCATTCATTTAATTTGTTAATTTAGTTTAATTCTGACAACAGATATTCTGCTTACATTTTCTGAAAATGTAAGTGGTGCTTGTGTGTGTAAAGGTTGTGGGTGGTTGTATATTCAAAAACAGATTTAAAAGGTAAAGACGTTACGATGGAATGAATGAACTCCCATGAGCCACTAAAAATGATGAAAATGCTACAAAATAACGTATTTACTAATGCTTTCATTCAATAACCCACCAGTCTGTTTTCTGTTTCCATGATAACAGTGACTCTGGATGGATCATGTTTCAGGATTATGGGTAGCGCAGTATTTCACTGGTGATTTGACAAGTAAGCAATTTCTTTCATAAATAATAGTTAAAATCATGCCTGTGGTTTCTACAGAAGCATATAGTGTTACATAACAAAATCTAAATGGGATTTCCACTTCCAGACCCACTTCCAGACCTTACTGTTGTGTTTTATTCCATTTAGCATAAAGAATTCCAGCATATGTTTTAGGAAGATTTGTACAATTACTTTAATAATGCTAATGCAAAGGAACCTATTTGTAGAAAAAGAATACAAAATACCAGATGAGAAACAGCCAGAAACAAAACTACAAAAAGCCTTTGAGATGAAGTATAAGAGAGATATAAATAGATTTAATTCCTTTACTTACATTTCCAGCTTTTTCAGCCATATCTGGAAAATGAAACAATGTCATTTTTAATGACAACATCCGCTTTCAGTGATTTCATTAGTTATTAATTTTATTAATGTGGTATTTAGTATAAAGTGTGTAAGAGTCTATATATAGAAGTCTAAAGTGTTTAATGTAAGAAAATATTATAAGAAAAAAAAATCTCTGGAGCTTTCCAGTGAGAGAAATAAAATCAGCCGCAGATACAACTATGCGAATACAAAAAAAAAAATTGATGTTAGATACTTGAGACACTGACAAAATTTCTGAATATTTCACATGAAATGTCAATACTGCAACTTTATTTGCCCATTTAGATTATGGAACATTAACATAACAATGAGGGGTTACACCAAAATGATGGCCATAAATTGGCCTGACTAGCAGTCCGTGGGAGACTGGGGCTCTATTGGTGAGCTGTTTACCTGATGGGGTGAAGAAATCTCTGCGCTATTTAGGATTACTGGACAACAGTGTTAACTGAGCACTGATGACTCTTTTTCAGTGCCACTCACCTGGTTTGGTTCTGTATGATTCTGGGTTGGATGGTTCTGATTGATTTTTTGATTTCTGTGGGATCACAGTTGCTAGTTTATTGACCTACAACCAAATCCAAAAAAGCCATGGTCAAATAAACATAACAAATACATTTAATTATTCTAATAATCATTATATGCAAATATAAGTATTTTTGCCTGTGTTATTTTATATAACCACAAATACAACACAGTTCCCTATAGACTAACCTGCACAGAAGAGGTATCAATCTGAATCACGTCCTGTTGAGAGTCACTTATACATGTCTGATCTGTCTGCTCTTGATCTACACATGAACATGATCCATTTCCAAAGCATTTTTTAAAACAAGAATATGAAAGAAAAATGTGCCTTTTGTAAAATGAAGTCGGACATTTATCAAATAAAAGCTAACCAACCTGTAAAAGTCTCTTCAGGTTTTATCTCCAACACTTCTTGGGATATAGCAACATCACCAACCTGTGGGATTGTTCCACCTTCAACCTGTACAACACACAGACCTCTTGAATGCTAAGAATCCACTCATTTTCTATATTCAATGCAAACTCTCCATTCTTTTGCTTGAATGGGTCACAGCACATACTTACCTCTCTGTCTTTCTTGCACCACTCTGGTGTGCATGTGGATGAGAATGTGTGGTCCATGGGCTGAACCCCTGACACATCAGTATCTGTGATGTCTGAGTCTGTGTGCTGGTAAGGAGATGGGAAGAACTGCAGAGAATCTTCTTCTGTCTCTTTGGTTTTCTGTGGTCCTCCCTTCTCAGTGCTGTGGCCGTCGCCCTCCCTTTCTCTATTCACGCACATTATTTCATCCACCTGAGTGAGAGAGAGAGATTCAACATAAAGAGTAAACATTTATTTTCCTTATTTTCTTCAGTATTTTCGATCAGTATCTTGTCTCATATTATTGTAAACATCTTTAAAACAAGGCATATTTACTTGAGTAGCAAAACTGTTTATGATAACGAACAAGCATTTTTATAAGTAGTACTTTTGTTTTAAATCATTTTCACCAACAAGAGATAATAACTTCAGTCATATCAGTAGCCTATTAAAAATGTTTTATTTTACAGATCACCTGATGACTATTACATTGAGAGCACATGACCACTCTGATTCTACTCATTTTATCTTGATGCTGTTTATAATTTCGGACACTTTAAATAAATAAATTAAGGCTGACTACATATAATGCATTTCTATAATGGCATGAGTGACTGAAACTTTTTTATTGTGGTGTGATGCTACATCCACACTGCTAAAACTATACTTTAAAGATGACTGCTGCATGAGCCACTTTGTTATGTTGCCATTTTGTTTCAACATAAGCCCTATATTGCTTTTATTGCTTTTTTTATTGCTTTTTAATTGATTTATGTTTGATATATGCAAAAAAGGTATGAAGCCCGTATTTATAATACATTATAAGGGTATTCCTAAGGCATTATAATGAATGCATAATGCATTATAAAAAAAACGTATAATATGCTGTATCATCTCATGAGTATTCATAAGAACAGTTTTAATGTATTATAATATTTACTTATTTGTGGTTATAGCTTTTAAGAGTATGATGATTTATAACACAATGAACATGTTGCATCCACTTGCATCCATTATACTTCTCATAGCTATAACATATTATAAGTCTCATATTTTGCCATGTTACTTGTGTTACTTTACTTAAAGCAGACAAAGACCACTTATAAGTAATAATAACAACAATAATAATAATAATATATATATTTTTTCTCAAACAGCCATATGATCAGGTATCAGATCAGATGAATGTATAATATGACACATTTTCTTTGAACTATTTTTATTGTAATATCAGTTTGATTATGATGGTAACCTTTAGACAGCTGTTGATAAGTAACTCTGCAACTGATAAATTTGCTAATATGCTTGCTAAATTTATGCTAACACTTTATTTTGATGGTTCCCCAGCAGACAAACTGATTATAAGTAACTTTGCAAGTATGTGAACCTTTTACCTACCTTAACTTTAACCTAAGTCTCCTAATACTCTAATGAGTGTTGCTTATAGTCAATAGACTAAGGGGACCATCAAAATAAAATATAACCTTATATATATATAGAGACATCAGTTGGTATCAGTCGGTATATATATACGGTATATATATACTGTATATATATATATATATATATATACACACACCTAACCACTCACAAGATGTAGATTTAATATGGTGTTCATTGTGTGTTATAAATAATTATGTAAATAATAATGATTATATAGCATATTACAAAGTTTTTTTTTATAATGCATTATGCATTTATTATAATGCCTTAAGAATACCCTTATAACATAACCCTTATATATATATATATATATATATATATATATATATATTTTTTTTTTTTTTTTAAACTACTGTGTTCTATGGGTCAGGATTTGCCATTCAACAGTTCTCGCAAGAAGTCTGCTTAGTAAACATACTGAATAGTGTGTAAACTGTAAACAGGTAGGGAATATTAGGGGTAAAGGAATATGTTTATATGATCATTAGCCCATTATATAAAATAAGTCAATGGAAAGTCCCTGCCATGACAGAAAAAAACAAAACAAAAAACAAAACAAACAAAAAAAAAACTAATGTGTGTGTATGTTTCAAATGGACAGATTTGCTCTGTGTGAGTGTTTTTGTCTTGTATGGACATTCTTTCACAGAAAGAACCCATTCACTAGCACACACACTCACACACAAACACACTCATACCTTCTGAACACTAGCACCTATTCAACACATGCCCACTTTAACTCATTCCAGCCACCAGAGGGCAACATCTGCCACTGTTGATGCAATCTGAAAACACTACACTTCCACAGTTTGGTCCTAGAGAGCAGCAGTCCTGCAGAGTTCAGCACCAAACCTTAGAGAGGGAAAAAGTGGGGGGGACCACAACAACAACAACAACTCACCTGCCTATATCCTTAGTAATCCTGAAGACATTAATTAGCTTGTTCAGGTGTGTTTGATTAGGGTTTAAAGCTGGACTCTGCAGGGCTGCAGTATTTTGAATGTTAATGTGGATACCGTAGCTCAGATTAACCATAAAATATAGATATTGTCTTAAAAAGAAAACACTGCAAAGAGAAATGTTAAATCTTGAGCTGTTTGTACCTTAGCTGTTCTCATTTCAACAATGACACTGCTGTCAGGTTTTGGACCCAGTGAGGGCGCTGTCACATCTCCCACAAATCTATGCTCTGTGCTGTATCCCATCACCCGTGTTTCGATCGTGGATGTAAATTTGGCCAAGGGAAGTGACTGCTTCCTCAGGTACTGCAGTGGGTTTGAGGAATCACTGAAAAAAAAGGGGATGTCTGAAGAGACTGGGAGAGATGAGTGATGAGAGGAGTCAGCCGACACACTCCTCTCCAGCAGCTTAGGGAGTTTGAGGCGTTCAATAATGGCCTCACTGATGGTGAAACGCTGGGCATAACGCTGCAGCACAGAAGCTGCTTCCTCTGGTGTGCGGGCATTCCGGTATGCTTCATGCAGCTCCTGTTCACGACGCTCCCTATTGGACAAAGAGAAATAGTGGTAACGCTTTATAATAACGTTCAGTTGTAAGTCATTGATAAGCAATTAGTTAATTATGAAATAATCATTTATAAAAGATTATAAACATTTATAAAAGATTACTAAGTGATATGCTAACAATTTGTGTATGTTTTGTTAATTCATTTACAAGTAATTTACAAGTAATTAGTTAATAATTAACTAATCATTTACAAAACATGACTATGCATTCATAAACGATTAATAAGTGATATGTTAGTATTTCTATCTATGCTTTGTAGCATTAAGTTATAAATCATTTACAAGTGATGAGATGAACTAATAATTTACAAAACATGACTACAAATGATTAAGTAATATGCTAACGATTTACAAATCTGTCATAAGTTATCTTAAAAAAAATAGCATATCATGAAATAACCAAACAGATCCTTAGTCAATGGTTAATAAGTTACTAGTTAATATATTATTAATCAATTATAAACAATTGAAATGTCAGTCATTGAAATGTTTACCCTCCATTGAAGATCACATCATGAATAAATCATTTACAAATCTTTCTGCATCCCCTAATCTAAAGTGTAAACAATTCATCAGTTGTAAATGTTTTACTCATCATTCGTAGATCTTTCCCCACCAGTGTGTATACCCACACAACCTGTAACTTTTGTAAAGTTTGTAAGTTTGTAAAACATTTACAACTGATGAATAGTTTACACTTTAGATTAGGGGATGCAGAAATATTTGTAAACAATTTATTCATGTGATTACACAACAGGTTTTGAATATTTGTTGTGTGTACTGCAATGTAAGGGCTGACTGGTGAGGGTAAAGATGGTAAACATATGTAGTATTTTAGCGCTGTGGACCTGATTTGATCTTCAGTGGAGGGTAAAACTGGTTCACATTATCACTAGATCCCACACAATCCACACAGAACACAAGTCTGTGCTGATGAGAGAAGGGTTTACACGGTTATTCATTTGACAGCAAATAATTTATTATTATTTAAAAAAGAAAATAGTTTTAGAATAATTGCATTTTGATGCTTTTCAACATATCACTTATTAATCATTTATAAACACATAGTCATGTTTTGTAAATGATTTGTTCATCATTAACTAATTACTTGTAAATTAACTTGTAATTGACTTGTAAATGAATTAAAACATACACAAATTGTTAGCATATCACTTATTAATCATTTGTCAATGTTTTGTAAATATTTCATCATTAACTAATAACTTATAAATGACTTACAACTGAACGTTATTATAAAGTGTTACCGAAATAGTACTATTGTACTGACATTCAGTAATAAACATTTTTGCTTATTTTTTTATTTTGCTTGACCCAGTGACACTTGTACTGTTGGGCTGTAATAAAAAGTGTCAAAAACAAAAGTTGAAAGGGTAGGTGGAAATGGCAGACATACTTCTCTTCCACTATTTCTCGGTATGTCTTGATACTTTTCCTTCTTTGTGATCCTCCATCTCCACTCAACAGTCTCTCCATCATCTTTCTCTCCTCTTCTTTCTTGATCAGATCCTGAGACACACTCCTTCTGCGACTCTTCCATTTGGCCAAGTCCTGAAACACAACATATTACAGACACATTTTAATCCATATGCTGGAGCCAACAAAAAAAAAACAGTACTAGTAACGAAATACACTTACGTCCTGCCAATGGTCTTCTTCCTCTTTTAGCTTGTTGTACTGGTTGTGCATGAGCTCATGTCGAACTTGACTATGGGGCGGCACCATAGAGTCTTCGTCACATCTCATGTCAATCATGCTCACACTCCTGTTAGGAGAGATTTAATCTCATTAAATTACTGGTCATTTATAAAATTGAATAAACTAGTTCACAGCAGTCAACTTTGAAGAGCAAGTGCAATTATTATGAAGCAACCAGTAAAAAGCACGGCCAGTGAGTCAAAGAACATTTAGAAATACATAGGTTGTGCTGCCCATAAGCAATGCATCCAAAGAAAAAAGGCCAAACGTGTACACACTGTATGGTGGAAAACACATTTTTCATTATATAAAAAAATACTGTTTAGCTTTAAATGTACTAAACATACATTCTTAAATGTATGTATCCTAATGTTAGTGTAAATGTTAGTGTACCAAAACAAAGTGATGAATGCACAGCTTGGCACATGCAGATATTAGGCACTGTACTGTATGTGGCAAAAAAAGCACCCCCACAAGCGTGTTTTTTACAGTGCAGTGTGTCAAAGAGACTTACTCTGGATCATCAAACACACTAGATGAGTGGCTAAATCTAAAAAAATGAAAAGACAAGAGAGCACATAGGCAGTGATTTAAGAGGACACTGGTGACCAACAGATAGACCAAAACAATATATATATATACAGCGCTAAAATAAGTATTGAACATGTTACCATTTTTCCTTGTAAATGTATTTCTTAAGGTGCTGTTGACATGAAATTTTCACCAGATGTTGATAACAACCCAAGCAATCCACACATACAAATAAAACAAAACAAATAATTTCAGAAATTAAGTTATGTGTAATAAAATGGAATGATAGGGGGGAAAAGTATTGAACAACTGAAATGTATGTAATACTTTGTATACTTTTGAAGTCAGGTGATTGGCTTGACCATTCTAGCAGCTTTATTTTCTTTTTCTGAAACCAACTGAGAATTTCCTTGGCTGTGTTTGGGATCATTGTCTTGCTGAAATGTCCACCCTTGTCTCCTCTTCATCATCCTGGTACTGTAGATGTTGGGACTGAACCAGCTAATATTATTTTCCACTGACAAAAGGCACGATTGCTTTCTAATTACTGATAGATTTCAGCTGGTGTCTTAGCTTTCCATGCCTTTTTGCACCTCCCTTTCTTCATGTTTAATACTTTTTCCCTGTGTCAATCCATTTTATTACACATTCATTTCTTAATTTCTGAACTTATTTGTTTTGTTTAAGAGAGAGAGAGAGAGAGAGAGAGAGAGAGAGAGACTAACATTCTGTGTAGCTTGTTGAAGGGACCAAATGTAAAATACAAATTTATAAATGGACAAGGGCATAATAGAACAGCCTTGTTATAATTGCACTGTTTATCAAACCCCGTTACCATGCTAACACATATTGTACAGACTCAGATCAAATTCACTGCTTACTGCACTTATCAAAATGTCATAAGGCCTCTTAAAGAAGAGGAAAAAGAACAACAGGCACAAAAACATAGAAGAGTGAGCTGGCCAACACTTTGTGTTTGTCTTAAAGTGATGAGATGTGTGTCAGTGAAAGTGTGGCCTGTGGTCTCACCACAAGAAACACACAGACACTAAAAATACAGGCCACCTAACAAACAAACCAATTACAAAGCCCAGAGTATCCCTCATAAATGTAAATATGGCTTGAGTTTGCTGTAAATCCATCCAGCAGAAGAAACTAAACAAAACAAGAGATTGAGTTGGACAGTAAATTGATTTGTCAAGGGATATTTCTGGAGATAAGTCAGATTTGTCTCATTTTAAATGAATACTAAAAACTGAGATTTAAAAATTTACTTCAGCCAGAAATGTACTGTTACTATAGTAAAATAAATATTCAGCGATATCTTCAAAAAGCTTTTGGATTTTGGCGCAATTTTTCTCTGTATAGTGTTGCCATGGCAACTAGTAAACACCATAAATTTGGTTACCCTAGCATGTGTGGAAATATTTAGCTAGTTTGTGCCCCGTGCACTTCATTATGCCAACGTGGCGGGGCTGTCAGATCATAGCTACAAGGCAATACCTTGAGTGAAACAGACGGTCGTGGGCTATCTGTCCCCCAGCACAGCATCGTCCCTGAAGGCTCCGGCATTGCCCCCCAAGCCGCTGCAGACCACATCAGCGCTGGTAGGCAAGGGGTATATGGCAGCAGGTAAGGCTGGCACTTACTTTTTCCCTACTGAGAAAAAACGGAACACACCTCATCATATGGTGCCCGTCTCTCCTCAGTGCCGTCAGGAGATTAATCTGCCAGCCTTGCCAACCACCGCCCAGGAACTTAGTGGTGCTGGGGGGCACGCCACCCTAATGGAGGTCTCTAGAACAGTTAGCTTGGTTGTCCCCTGCTGGTTCGCCGCTCAGGGCACCGAGCTAGCTGCTCTTCCTACACCAGAGGTCAGTCTTGAGAGACTGATTCACTTAGTAGACTATTTGGTAGCATGGAAGCTTCCGCCAAATGTGTCTCAATGGGTCCTTCATACTGTAGAAAAGGGGCTACTGCATTCAGTTCAGGTCTCCTCCGACCCATTTCAGCGGGATCTTTTCCACTCTGGTGGGTCTCAAACAGGCTCTGGCAATGGAACAAGAAGTAAATACTGTCTTGTGGAAGGAGACCATAGAGGTTCAGTGTTCCAAAGAAAGATGGGGGCTTGCTTCCTATTTTAGACTTGCGTCAGCTGAAATGCTCAGTCATGTGACTGAAGTTCAGGATGCTAACTCTCAAAGCAAGTCATGTCTCAAATCAGGTCTAAGACTGGTTTGTCATGATAGATATGAAGGACGCATACATTCATGTCTCCATCCTTCTCGAACACAGTAAGTTCCTGAGTTTTGCTTTCAGGGGCGATATTTGCCAATATCGGGTTCTTCCTTACGGCATCCTGCACTTTCACGAAGTGTGTGGATGCAGCTCCCGCTTCTCTGTGACACCAGGGCATCCGCATACTGAATTCTATTGATGACTGGTTGATATACCATCACAGAGGACCACTTATGTGTGGGATTCGACCACAATGCAGGCACAGTTGTCTCCTGCTCGGATTGAGTCGATCCTCACTGCAGTCGTGAGAAGGCCGGTCACTCACTGTGAAGCAGTTTCAAAAACTGCTGGGTCTGATGGCAGCTGTGTCCAACGTGATACCTTTTGGCCTGCTGTACATGAGACCCCTACAGTGGTGGTTCAAGACCAAGGGGTTATCTCTGAGGGGAAACCCATTACGCATGATCAAGGTCATGCGGCGATGCCTTCGTGCCTAGACATGTGGAATAAATCTTGGTTCTTAACTCAGGTCCCGGTGCTAGGAGCTCCTTGTTGCTGCGTAACACTAGCAACGGATGTGTCCCTCATCGGCTGGGGAGCGGTCATGAGTTGCTGCTTGGACCGCAGTCTGTGGAGAGGTCCCCATCTCACGTTGCACATCAACTGCCTGGAGATGCTGGCCGTGTTTCTAACATCGAAACACTTCCTCCCATACCTAAGAGATTAGCATGTGTTGGTCCGCACCGACAAGACAGTGGTGGTCTCCACCAGGGAAGTATGCGTTCACGCCCTTTTTACAGGCTGGTGCACCAAATCCTTATGTGGTCCCAGGGGAAACTCCTCTCGCATCCATGGGCAATATGGGAGCAGACATCCTGTTGAGGCTGGGGCCGAGGCCCGGGGAATGGAGGCTTCACCCCGAGGTGGTGAAGAAGATCTGGAGAGTTTTTGGCCAGGCTCAGGTAGACTTGTTTGTGACTCAGAAGGCATCGTACTGAGGATTCTGTTCTGATACAAACACTTCGTCCAAAAAGTGACCTTATTAAAATAGCTTCATGAGTTTATGGAGTTAAAAACAAAACATCAAGGAATAAGTGTCACGGTATGTGTGGAGAGAGAAGGCATGACCAGGAGAGATAACAATTTTAAAACACATTTAATGAATTACAGCGAAAAGGGATATACACAACCAGTATTTAGTGATCAGACCCACCAACACCAACTAAAGACACAGCGGGCTAGAAATACACGGGTAATCAACTCAAAACCAAAAACAGGTGTGCAAATCAATAGGAACACAAGACAAACTAGGTCACAGGACAAAAACAAAACTAAAACAGAACTAAACTGTGACAGATCGCCCCCCTCTGGAAAGGCACGCTATTGCACCAATAGAATTTTTTTTTTTTTTTTTTTTTAAATTGAACAATATTAATTACACAACTCAAATATTTTTAAACATTTCAGGGGGGTTCATGGAAAAAAATAAATAAATGAAATATACAAAATCTTACCATTCTTTAAAAAAGGAAAGAGATTCATATATGGTTTTATACAATTCGCCAAAGGGGTTGATTATCTTTGGATAACTGTTTTAAAGATTCTGTGTATTTTTTACTATTTACTATTAACTATTTACTATTTACTGTTATTCCATTTACTTTTGTGTATATGATATTTACCCACTGTAACAATTTTTACCATCAATGACATCTTTTTCAAAAAACCATAACCTGCATAAACCAACACCTGAAACATATTAAGTGAAAGAATATCAGTATCAATATTTAGCCAGCTGTAAAGATCCTGCCAGAATTGCAATGTGACTGGACAAGAAAAAAATAAATGTTCAAAGAAATCGTAAAAGAAGCTGGATAAACAATGTAAATAATTCTAAACTGAATATCCTTCATTTTATGTAGAATTGGCCATTTAAGATCACTACAATTATTTTTTTTTTTAAATACTTCATTATCAAAATATTTTATTTTGAAGGTGTATTAAAGTCTCCAACAGAAAGTCCATGAACTAAGGCAGAAGTGGGCGAAGGGATGGCGAACATACAGAGTCTGAGGATAGGAGTGGGCAAAAAGATGGCAGTAAAGTAGGGCGGACACAAGACAGGAGTGGAGAAGGGATGTAGAATGGAGCAAGCAGGACCAAAAAAAACACTAAAGAAGGAAGGAGCCAGGGAAAAGCTGGAAGTCACTGAGGGTGGATGAATGACTTGAGGAGGAAGAGCCGATTAGAAGACGCTCCTCGCTGGAAAGAGCAGCCATGGTGGAGGAGGCCTGGGAGGTGGAACCAGAGATTCAAGCTCCTGTGATGACACTAGTGATGGAGACCCAGACTAGGCTGAGCAGACATGTAACCTGGGCGACACTAAGGATTTGGAGGACCCTGATTGAGCAGCAGACTCCAGCGACCCAAGACATGGTTCCGGAAGCCGGAGCAACTGAGGACAAAGGTGAAACCGGAGGGAAAGAGGAGCCTGACAGAACCAGAGGAGTGGAATGCTGAGGATGGTCGATGGCTGACCAAGGTGGAGCCGGTGGGACAAAGGAGCCTGGTGGGATGATGGGCCATAGTAGAGACGAGGGAGCTAAGAGCCAAGCGTAGGGCTTGCACAGACTCGTCGAGTAGTCGAGTGATCGACTACTTCAACCACTAGTCTGTGCTGTCGGAAACAATTAACTACTTGAGCGTGCATTAACCATAAATTAACAGACCCACAAGACTTTCGTTTTGACGCCAAGCAGGGTGTTCTTACTTCAGCCAGCATAGTAAAGAGCTATCGCTACCAGCATGGAGTTCGTCCAGAGATTGTGGTGAGATTCGCCGCTTGAAGTTGAGGGAGGATTTGAAAACACTGTTTGCTGTCTTTATTGAAGTTAATTAAAGTTAGTTAGATATATTTCTCAAATAAACAAACATTTTAGACATTTACATGTGGTAACAAAGCCTTTTAATTTAATAATTTATGTACTGCTCAATACAGCGCCCGTATGTACAAGAATAAAGTTTACCATAAGCTTATACTATTTAAATATCAATAAAATATTTTTCTGTTTTATTTTGATAAACATGACATAATATAATTCACAAATAAATATTAAATAAATATTAAATATAAAATGCACGTCATAGCTGTTTTTCAATCAAATATGATCGATCATATCGACCAATAATAATTATGATCAGTCATATCAACCAATAATAATTCAAGAAAAAACAGTGTGTACATGTAATGTGGAATTAAACAGAGTAATTTAATTCATTATAAGTTTATATGTATAAGTCTAAAGTCCAGTAGCACCACGGCTTGTACGGCTGTCCTTCTTGCATTGTTTCAATATAAAGCCATTTTATTCTTGAACTGGATAATATTGTGGGTTTTTTTTTTTTAGACCACTTGCATTTAATTTAGCCTGTATGTACACTGTAAAAAATAAATATTTGAGAAAACTTAAAAAAAAAAAAAAGGCAACTTGAAGTTTTGATTGTTTTTTAGTTTTCTAAGTAAATATACTTTGTTTAGCCAACATAAATGTGTTCGTTCATGCAATGCTGATTGTCTTATTTTGCGAATAGAAAAAAGTCTTGTCACAGCAACTGAAACAACAATTACTGAGGTAATACATTTTTTTATGCATCATTTCTTTTTAAATTTATAAAATGACAAAATTGTTATAGAAACCTTAATGGATAACTTAGTCTAATATGTAGACAACATTGTCTTTGTTTGTAAAACGTTTTACAAGACTAAGATGTCCAGCAAACAGATATAAACAGGTCTCAAAACTAGCCACACAAACCTTAAGAACGGTTGCAATCAAATAACTAACAATAATGACAAAACAACAACAAAAAGTTTAAATTAGGTCAGAAAACAGCAAAACATTAATCTTGTAACAGTAACTGCATAATTTATTCATGCTGCAATGCATGCTGGAAACTCACAAAGCCTTAACATTTCAACAATATTAAATTCTTTGTTCAGACAACTGTGTTTGAGTTGGAACAACATTTGGGGTAATTTTGTTGGTCTGACAAGGGGTTTTATGTCGTTTCAAGAAAAGAACATTTGTTTGATATTCAAAAAGTTTTGTAAACTGGAAAATATGCATTTGCATTTTTTACAGTGATATACGCTTGTTGACAAGAACTATTTTTATGTCTTTTCCAAACTGGTTGAAGTAAGATTAATTTGTTCATGTTATTACTGTAAAAAAAACTTATACTTATAATTTATAATTATACTATATAGTATAACTGTATTGGCAACACTTTACAATAAGGTTCCATTTGTTAACTACATTAAATGCATTAATTAACATTAACTATTTTAAGAAGACTATATTTCTTAAGACGACTTAGGTTGGTCAGAATAAGTCAGAAAATCATGTTATGGTTTTACCAAGCAGTTTTGTGAAGTTTATTTCAACTATGGAATGCAGGCTTGGTATGGCAATCAGTTTCAGTTCAATCAAAATCGCAGTTTGTACATCTTGTCAAAGTTGCTATGAAAGTCATAGGTGTAAGAGAATATACATAAGATAAGATAAGATAAGATAAGATAAACTTTATTGTCCCGAAGGAAATTCGTATTGGACACACACAGAACATTATAATCTGCCGTTTCATACAAATAACATATTACATTCGTGTGATACATACATACAGTGGCCCATCACTAACCTCACTATATATAGTGAGCAACTAAATTACACCCTACCCATTATCAACACACCTTTATTCAAAAAAATAAAAAATAATAATAATAATAATTATAATTAAAGCTGCAAGCAGCGATGAACGGGCCCTCGCACCCGGGCTCACCGCCGACCAGTGGCTTAAGGGAAACAGCGAACAGTGGGCACTATGCTTTTAACATAGTAAATTTAGGAGGAATATATCAGTCATTTAGATGTGCCAAACTTCCTGCTGCCAGCTGGTGGCGCTATGCCTGTAACTGAATATTGGCATGTAGACGTCTTCAGGTCAGCGCTTTTATCAAACATATGAAGTTTGGTGCAGATTGAACATGGTATGCTTGAGTTAGTGTAAGACAAGTCATTTCCTGTTGCCAGCTGGTGGCGCTATAATTGTAACGGAATATTGGACTTTAGATGTGTTCAGGCCAGGACTCTTATCGAACATATGAAGTTTGGGGAAGATCGGACATTGTATAGCTGAGTTACAACAACTTCCTGTTTCCTGGCATTAATAGCATGCATTAGAACTTAGAAAGTGTTTCTAGCATGTTTAGCACAATATGGCATATTTTGCTGTGCTTTTAATAGACCATCACAGTGTTAAACATGTCACTTCCAGTTGCCAGCAGGTGGCGCTATGACTTTAACTGAATATGAGCATGTAGATATCTTCACACCAGGACTCTTATCAAACATGTGAAGTTTGGGGCAGATTGGACATTGTTTGCAGGAATTGCAACAACTTCCTGTTTCGTGGCTTTACCAATATGCTTTAGCACTTGGTAAGTGTTGCTAGCATGTTTGAGTATGTTTTTAGCCAGTTTAGCACTCAGTGGCTTATTTTAGTGTGTTGTTAATAGTGTATCACAGTGTTAAACGTCACTTCCTGTAGACAGTAGGTGGCGCTATGATTATAACTGAATATTGTTACGTAAATGTGTTCAGACCAGGACTCTTATCAAACCTGTTAAGTTTGGGGCAGATTGGACATTGCATGCCAGAGTTACGGTAGCTTTCTGTTTCATTGCATTAATAACATGCTTTAGCACTTAGGTAAGTGTTGCTAACATGTTATAGCATGTTTCTAGCATGTTGCTACCCTATTTAACACTTGTTGATATTTCTAATATGTTGCGTTCATTACAGAGTGCAACATCTCACTTCCTGTTGCCAGCAGGTGGCGCTATGACTATAACTGAATATGGGCATGGGCATGTGTTCAGGCCAGGACTCTTATCAAACATGTTAAGTTTGGGGCAGACTGGATATTGTATGCCTGAGTTACAGTAACTTCCTGTTTCATTGTAGTATTAGCATGCTTTAGCATATTAGCTAAGTGTTACTAGCATGCTTTACTATGTTTGTAGCATGTTGAATATTAAGTTTGGGGCAGATTGGACATTGTGTGCAGGAGTTACAGCAATTTGTCTTTGTATTAATATCATGCTTTAACTCTTAGCTAAGTGTTGCTACCATGTTTTAACATGATTATATCATGATGCTAGCCTATTTAAAACTTGCTAATGCTTTTTAATGTGTTGCTAGGAGTCCGTAACACCGTTAAACATGTCACTTCCTGTTGTCAGGAGGTGGCGCTATAATTATAACTGAATATGGGCATGTATATATCTTCAGATCAGGACTCTTATCAAACGTGAAGTTTGGGGCAGATTGGACATTGTTTACATGAATTACAAAAACTTCCTGTTTTATGTCTTTAACAACATGCTTTAGCATTAAGTAAGTGTTGCTAGCATGTTTGAGTGTGTTTTTAACTACTTTAGTACTCAATGGCTTTTTAGTGTGTTGCTAATAGTGTATCACAGTGTTAAACATGTCACTTCCTGTTAACAGTAGGTGGCGCTATGACTATAACTGAATATTGTTACGTAAATGTGTTCAGACCAGGACTCTTATCAAACATATTAAGTTTGGGGCAGATTGGACATTGCATGCCTGAGTTACAGTAACTTCCTGTTTCATTGCATTAAGAGCATGCTTTAGCACTTAGCTAAGTGTTGCTAACATGTTTTAGCATGTTTCTAGCATGTTGCTACCTTATTTACCACTCGTTGATACTTTTTAAAATGTTGCTATGCATCCATAACAGTATTAAGCATGTGACTTCCTGTTGCCAGCAGGTGGCGCTATGACTATAACTAAATATGGGCATGGGCTTGTGTTCAGGCCAGGACTCTTATCAAACATGTTAAGTTTGGGGCAGATTGGACATTGTATGCCTGAGTTACAGTAACTTCCTGTTTCATTGTATTATTAACATGCTTTAGCATATTAGCTAAGTGTTGCTAGCATGCTTTACTATGTTTGTAGCATGTTTAATATTAAGCTTGTGGCAGATTGGACATTGTATGCATGAGTTACAGCAATTTTTCTTTGTATAAATATCATGCTTTAGCTCTTAGCTAAGTGTTGCTAGCATGTTTTAACATGATTGTAACATGATGCTAGCCTATTTAAAACTTGCTAACGCTTTTTAATATGTTGCTAGGAGTCAGTAACACCGTTAAACATGTCACTTCTTGTTGCCAGCAGGTGGCGCTATGACTATAACTGAATATGGGCATGTATATATCTTCAGGCCAGGACTCTCATCAAACATGTGAAGTTTGGGGCAGATTGGACATTGTTTACATGAATTACAACAACTTCCTGTTTTATGTCTTTAACAACATGCTTTAGCACTATGTAAGTGTTGCTAGCATGTTTGAATGTGTTTTTAACTAGTTTAGCACTCAATGGCTTTTTAGTGTGTTGCTAATAGTGTATCACAGTGTTAAACATGTCACTTCCTGTTAACAGTAGGTGGCGCTATGACTATAACTGAATATTGGCACGTAAAAGTGTTCAGGCCAGGACTGTTATCAAACATGTTAAGTTTGGGTCAGATTGCACATTGTATGCCTGAGTTAGAGTAACTTCCTGTTTCAGTGTATTATTAGCATGCTTTAGCATATTAGCTAAGTGTTGCTAGCATGCTTTACTATGTTCGTAGCATGTTGAATATTAAATTTGGGTCAGATTGGACATTGTGTGCATGAGTTACAGCAATTTTCTTTTTTTTTTTGTATTAATAGCATGCATTAGCTCTTAGCTAAGTGTTGCTAGCATGTTGTAGCATGATTGTAGCATGTTGTTAGCCTATTTAAAACTTGCTAATGCTTTTTAATATGTTGCTAGGAGTCCGTAACAGTGTTAAACATGTCACTTCCTGTTGTCAGCAGGTGGCGCTATAACTATAACTGAATATGGGCATTGACATGTGTTCAGGACATGAATCTTATCACACCTGTGAAATTTGAGGCAGATCGGACATTGTTTGCCTGAGTTACAGCCACTTCCTTTTTCATGGCGACATGTCGAAATTTGTCAGGCCACCACGGACACGCCCCTCGACGAAAACTCAAAAGCTTCGCAATTTAACATCGCAAGGGCCTTATGATAACACTCAGTAAATTTGAACATGATCGGATAAAAACTGTAGGAGGAGTTCGTTAAAGTACGAGGCCTGAAAATGGCAAAAACTGCACAAAAATCGTACAGGAAATTCAATATAACGGACTTCCTGTTGGGTTTAGGAAGTTGTACCAGGAGACTTTTTTGTAGGTATTGGTGTGCTACACCAGTGTACCAAGTTTCGTACATGTACGTGAAACACAGCTCGAGGCGCACTCCGTTGAAATTTTATAGGTGGCGCTATCGAGCCATTTTGCCACACCCACTTCTGAAAACCATATCAGATGTAAATTTTCGCCAGGACTGATGCGTGTGCAAAGTTTCATGAGTTTTCGAGCATGTTTAGGCCCTCAAAAAGACTTTTTACTTTGGAGAAGAAGAAGAAGAAGAAGAAGAATAAACAGAGCAATTCCAATAGGGTCCTGGCACTGCAGTGCTCGGGCCCTAATTAGTGTTGTTGGTACCTCTGGCTAACTTATCATTTAATAATTTAATGGACAGTGGGACGATTGATTGCTTAAAACGGTTAAGTCTACACTGAGGAACTCTGAACCGCCTTCCCGAAGGTAATAATTGGTACTCAGAGTTGAGGACATGAGTGGGATCTGAGACAATTTTTTGAGCCTGTCTAATAACAGTTTCCTCAAAAAGAGCCTGAAGTGCGGGATGCTGCTTAACTCCCATTATTTTCATGGCTCTCTGCATTAACCGTGTGATTTTGGCCTTTAGATGTACACTAAGATTGCCAAACCAGGCTGAAATACCATATCGGAGAATGCTCTCGATTACAGTGTGATAAAAGAGAAGCAACACCTTCTGGTTAACACCAAAGACCCTCAACCTACGAAGAAAATACAGTTGCTGTTGGACCCTAATACAGACATTTTCCACCTGAGCACTCCATGTCAATTTATTATCAATGTGAATGCCCAGATATTTATAAGAATCTACCTGGCCTATATTCTGACCACTGATGACCAATGGTAAGTGATCTCCAATGGATTTAGGGTCAAAAATAATCTCCACTGTTTTCTTCGTATTGATGCTAAGAAAATGTGTATCACACCACTGGACAAAATTCTGAACCTCATCTTTATAAATAGCAACATCTGATGTTCCGGATATGAGACCTAAAATAGCTGTGTCATCAGAAAACTTAATCATATAATTATTACCAGTACTGCATGTACATTGGTTAGTATATAATGTAAACAGGACTGGAGAACTGACACACCCCTGTGGGACACCAGTGCTAATAGTCGTAGATTCAGACAACGTCTTATTCACCCTGACTTGCTGACTACGATTGGTCAGAAATGAATGGAGCCACTTAATAATAGAGGGACTGACGTTCATCCGCTGCATTGTTTTCAAGAGAATATGAGGCTGTAAGGTATTAAAGGCTGAACTAAAGTCTACAAACAACAGTCCAGCATATACCATAGGATTCTCAAGATGTTTAGTCACTAGGTGCACTAAACTGTTGATTGCATCATCAGTGCCTCTCTGATGTTTATAGGCAAACTGGTAGGGATCCAACTGTGAACCTACTTCCTTTATTAATTGGCTCATAATGAGCTTTTCCATGCACTTCATTACAACAGAGGTCAAGGCAATAGGTCTAAAATCATTATTCTCCTGTGGACAAGATTTTTTAGGAACAGGAGTAATAATCGCCTTCTTCCATAAAGCTGGTACAGTGTGAGAGTATAATGACCTCTGGAAAATAGGGCACCAAGCTGATGTCAGTTCACCTGCGCAAGTTCTTAATAAAAAAGGAGAAATGCCATCTGGACCTGTGGCCTTAGTTACATTAACTTGCTTAAAAACCTTATTGATAGATTTAAGGTCAATCTTCAACCTATCAGCATCATCAATAACCATACTATCTAGCATCATATTACATTCAGCAGAGAAATCATTATTATCAAATCTCTTATAGAAATAGTTCAACTCATTTGCTTTAGCCAGTTCATCTGTAACATGCAAAGACTTCTCCGTTGATTTCATATTAGTTGCTGTTTTCATAGAGTCCCATAGTTTTTTAGAGTTCATAGTATGAAAATTTTTCTCTATCAGTCCCCTATGATGTTCTTTTGCCTCTTTTAGCCTCTGGTTTAACTCCTTTTGTACAGTTTTGAGTTGTAAGTAATCCTTGTTCTTAAATGCTTGATGTTTCTTTTTAATACAGTCCTTCAACTCCTTTGTGACAAATGGTTTATTATTAGGATAGATTTTGACTTTCTTTTTAGGAATCACCATATCAACACAGTATTTGATGTAATCTGTGATGACTTCTGTGGCATTGTCCAGGCTTGATTCCCCAGAGAATAGATCCCAGTTCGTGCATAGAAAACAACCTTTCAGCATTTCTATGCTCTCTTCTGACCATACATTAATAGATTTAACCAGAGGTTTAGAGCTCTTAAGGGCAATCTTGTAAGTAGGGATTAGATGAACAGTATTGTGATCAGAATTAGACAGGGGTGGTTTAGCTATGGCTGTATAAGCATGTTTTAAATTACCATAGCATTTATCTAAAATCCGATTTTTCCTGGTGTAACAGTTAATATACTGTTCAAAACCCGGCAAAGCAATATTTAAGTCACAATGATTGAAGTCTCCCAGAATAAAAATAGGGGCATTTGGGGTACGTTGTAATTGTTCATGAACACAGTCTGCCACCTGTGTCGCAGCCCGTAAGGCGTTGCCATTGGGGGTACATAAACAGAACAGATAAGAATGTTACCAAACTCACGGGGTAAGTAGAATGGCCTGAGACTTACACATAACAGTTCTACATCAGAGCTGCAGATTTTCTCCCGAACAGTGTGCTGTCTGCACCACTTTTCATTTACATACAAGCAAAGACCACCCCCTTTACTTTTTCCTGACGTCACACTCCTATCAGAGCGAATGTGTGAGAACCCCTCTATTTCAATTAAACCATCGGGGACCTCTGGACGTAACCAAGTCTCAGTAAAAAGCATAATGCAAGACTCACGATACTCGAAACATCCTCTTGATAAAATTCGGAGTTCGTCCATTTTATTCCTTAGCAACCTCGCGTTACTTAGGATCATGGATGGCAATGGGGGTCGACTGCCTCTCCTCCTCAACCGCTGCCGCACCCCTCCTCGCCGGCCTCTCCTCCGCGGTCGCTGCAGACACCGAATTCTCACACCCTCCGGCAAACTTTCGATAGACGATCGAGAAATATCCCTTGCATCTCCACACCGTCGCAACGACAAAAGCACATCCCTCGAGTAGACTATAGCCCCAGCCCCAGCCCCACTGATCTTACTGGTAGAGAGAAGTTCATACGGAAGCGCCAGCACCAGAACTGAGTGCGTCCGTGTCGCCCGCAGAGCAGCGCCACCGGAACTCCGGAACACCCGGATAACTTCAGTCCATTTATAAGTCATTGATTTTTAAGAACGCGCAAGCAATAGTAAGTTTAATTTTACTATTGTTTAATTTTAAATGTTTAATTTTAAATATTTGAATTCAATATCCATGCAAACTTGGCCAGGCCCAGAACATATGTGCAGGGGTTAAAGCAAAAGCAAAAAAAAAAAAAATAATAAAATAAAATAAAAAAAATAAATAAATAAAAATCCTGAGCCAGAACTTTTTTCCAGGGGTGGACATATACACAGGGTTATTTTGCTATTTTGCAAACAAAAAAAGAACATTATTCAAAAATGATTTTCCTTTAAACTAACTAATAACATCTGCCATTGCCATTAGCCCTTGACAGGCTCAGATTACAATTTACGGTGGGCTGTTTGAAGCAGCAGTACCAAGAAAGGTTACTCACTACAATATGGTGCACATATAACAATTATGATGCTTTTAATATCAAGTTTTGCTGGTTAGCTTTGTCCTTAGATGACCCCCTAGATGACCTACAATCTAAAATTTGAAATTTATGAAATTGTTTTGTTCAAACAACTATATGGTAAAATAATAGTAAATTAAATACTTTGGAAATTAATATAAAATAGGAAATATACAAAGACAGTTTACTACAGAAAAATACACTTCAGTTCAAATACCAAAAACATTAAAATGCTCCAAGAACTGGTAACTTAAACAGGGTTCGTACAGATACTGCAAAATGAAATTCCAGGATTTCATGGACTTGGTTTTGGTTTTCAAGGACTAAAATCAGAGATCTCACTTATCAAACAATATCATTATTGTCTTTCAAATTCTAATAAATAAACTAATAAAACTAAATTGTACAAATAAAGTGCCGCAGCTGCAAAGAATGCAATGACTGTGCAAACTAACATTTGAAAGATTTGAAAGGATACTAAAGCAAAGTCATTGCTTTCCTTATTTAAACTGATTTTATTTTCATTAATAGATGATTAACCTGAAGAATGAAAGCTATATCACACTCATAGACACTGAAGGTGTGACAACACACTTAGCTCACAAGACTAAAACTAGACAATCTTTTAATACTATTTTAAGAAATTGTCAATGACAAAATATTTGTTTTTAAAATCACAAAAAGTAAAACAATGCAGCTGTATTTTGAAATTGTATTATTATATTATGATTATTTTGACAATTGAGTAATCCGGTATTTTTAGTAATACAAATATAAGTCGAAAAACAGGCTTTAGTAGGACTATATTTATATATAAACTGATGGTGAGGCAATAATAATTGGCACAAATAAGTATCAAAACCAAGTAATAACATGGTTTTATTGAACAACACTGTTAAAATGCATAATGTAATATGCCTATACATATGAACATAACCGTCTTAAGTACATTAGGCTATGTATTATAACAAATACCTGCAGAGGGTGCCAGTGGCCTGGTGATTTTTCACTTTACAGCATGATTCAATGATGTTTAAATCCATTTAATTTTAATATTTGGCCACATGCAAACTCATAAACTTTTATTTTGAAATTGCTATGTACAATAAATCACATAGAAACATGCTGATCTATTCTCCTGTGTTGGCAAATGTTTATAAACGTTTTACGTTACAAATCTAGATAGATAAAGCACAATGTTTTCCCAGAAGAACATTAAGCAACTTAAACTCACAGCATATGCAGAGAAAGAGTTTAGCCCTTTCATACATACAGTCTTTACTGGTAAAACATCCGTAAGAGATCATGTGTGAACAGGACCTTTTCAAAAATACCATTAAATTTTTGTGGCAATCATATGAAGATGACATGATTACTCGGAACTGTTTACAAAGCTTTGGTGTTTTTTTTTGTTTTTTTTTTAAATTAGTATCTATGTAAATTTATGCTAGATGGATGATAGAGTGGAGTATTTTGCATTGGATCTAACCATGATTGGCCCATTAAAGTGAAGAATATATACAACATCATTTTCCGATAAGCCCAAGTTTGTTTACATTAAACTAACGGCCACGAGAAAAGCATGTTGTTCCCACAACATAGGATCTTGAAGCCATAACTTCACATAGTGTGGCAACAATGTAAGTATGTTCCCACAAGTTAGTATGTTATTTCCTCAACATACTATGATATTCTCACTAATTTCTATGTTGTAGCCATGACAAACATCTCAGGTTACGCATGTAACCATGGTTCCCTAAGAAGGGAAATAAGACACTGAATTCCCTACTTTGGGACACTTTGGGGAATGCCCTCAGCATGATCGTGCATGTGGAAACATGCCAATGAATGAATATTGGCCTATGACATGGTCCATGGTCATATGCATAGCCTGAGATGTTCCCTTTCGAATAGGAACGTCGCACTGTGTCCCCTGGAAGACACTTTGGGGAAGGACTACCCACTCCGCCATGCTGAAGGGATGAGTGCCTAATGGCAGGCATGAGCAGAAAGACTCTATGAATCACCATCCCTAGGTATACACCAGTAGCTCAATAACTGAAGAGGTGGGACGCGAGCCATGGAATAGCCCATCCTCTTCGCATATGTCTCACAGCTGTACGCACACTACCGAAGGAACCCCTTCTCTGCTCTACTGCACATCATATTATTAAGTGGAAATGTGAGAAGCGATACTGCCCATCTTCTTAAACCATTTTAGGATCACAGCTGAAGAGGTGGGACACTACACACAAAATGGCCCATCCTCTTCGCATATGTCTTACAACTGTAATATAGAAAGGAACCCCTCCTCTGCGCTGCTGCGCATCATACAGTATTATAAGAAGTGGGAACGTGAGAAGTGATACTGCCCATCATCTTAAACTATAGTACAATTTGTAACATTGTGAGGAAGTACTGATTCCAATTACATGACAAAAATTGTAGTTAGTAAGAAAAGAAACATTCACTTAAGGTTGGCAACATAAGCACTAACAGACTGTGGGTTCGTAAGGAACAGCAGAGTAAATAAAGAGCTTAATGAAGCAAATAATAAAATAATGTATTGCTCAAACGCTGCTGACTTCACCCTCGCCTTCCTGAACTTATGGACTACCATCTCAACGGCAGTTCCCGAAAAGTCTGGAAGGCGACACTGGCAGAAAGGATCTGTCCTTCTCCCCTAGCCCTGACAGGTTAAGCCACAAATGCCTCTCCATGACAATAAGTGCTGCAAGAGAGCGGCCAATGGCACAAGCTGCTTGCTTGATCAAACGAGGGCAAGATCGGACGAGCAGCGGAGCTCCTTAATTTCAGCCGGAGCCACACCCCTAACCACATCAGCGTCCTTTAGGAGGTCCGCCTGGTATGCTTGCAATACCAAGATGGTATGCAGGGCACTACTGGCCTGACCAGCCGCCACGTATGCCTTGCCCACAAGCTTAGATGTAAACCGGCATGAAGATGCCTGGGAAGATGCAAGGTAGCCAGCAAGAGATAACTCAATTGGAGGCATCTTCGTGTACCTGCTGTCTTCCAACCCCTTCACATTAGTGTAATTAGACTTGCTTGGGGGGGGGGGACACAAGCAGAAAAGGGATTCCTCCATGACATCAGCAGCTCACTGTGAAGCTCAGGGAGGAATGGAAGGCTTAGAGGGGCGGAGCGTATGACCTGCTAGGAAGCACTCATCCAAGCGACTACTGGGACCGCGTTCTTGCTTTTCCACCAACCAGTCCATACGAGGACGAGGAAGGAGGCGGCTTGAAATGTAGCATCTTGCCTCAACCCCTGTCATGTCTATCTCCTCAGAGATAGACTGGCTGGGTAACATGCTCTCTGCCAAATCGGAAGAAACCGGAGACCGGGCTTCCGGATTCGGTTCGAGAGCAACCGAACTGGCGACCAAGGACTGAGAAACAGAAAGAGCTGTCCCAAGCTCGTCTTCCAGACGACGAGTGCAGACGGCGCTCTGTCTCGGCAGAAGGAGGTCCAGCACTGTGCGGCACAGATGCTTGACTTCCATCCTCCGCAAACAGAGCCAAGCAGGACCACAGCTGCTTCATCGTAATGGAATTACGATCACATACGCTCATGGGGATCGCTGGGTGCAATAAATTTCTTGCATCTTTTAAACACATCTTTTAAATTTTGGCTCCCTATCAAACATTGTATAGATTTTAAAATCTTGCTAATTACTTATAAAGCCCTAATGGTTTAGCTCCTCAGTACCTGAGTGAACTCTTATCACATTATAGTCCCTCACGTCTGCTGTGTTCTCAAAATTCTGGCAATTCGATAACACCTAGAATATCAAAATCAACCGCGGGTGGCAGATCATTTTCTTATTTAGTGCCCAAACTCTGGAACAATCTACCCAACACTGTTCGGGACGCAGACACACTCTGTCAGTTTAAATCTAGATTGAAGACCCATCTCTTTAACCTGGTTTACACATAACACATTAGCATATTTCTGTAATGAGCCCCAGAGACGGATCCCCAGTGAAGACCTCGTCACCTAGACGGCCATCGGCACAAGACCACAGGAACCAGATGAGTCCTCTGCGTCTGGCCAGAGGAGAACTGGCCCCCCGACTGAGCCTGGTTTCTCCCAAGGTTTTTTTCTCCATTCTGTCAACGATGGGGTTTCGGTTCCTTGCTGCTGTTGCCTCTGGTTTATAGGCGGATTAACCATATGGGCAATTGGACAAGTGTCTGGTGTCTGGTGTCTGGTGTCTGGGGGGGGGCAGATGTGGGCAGCACGCAAAAACAAAATTCTCCGTTAAGACAAGCCATGCATTCTCAAACGTCTGTTTAGCCATGGTATATATATACACTTTCATCAGAATGTACTAAGTCCCCTTAATATTTTTTTTTCTCCTGCGTAAATCAGTGGATGTGCAATCTATCGCCAGATTCCCACAAACTGCGTGAACCCGTGTGCTTTCGTTTCCACGCCTATATATTACTTAACCAGATTCTAGGAGCATGCTGTGCGGTGCATTGCGCAACTCCCGTCTCTTCAACTGACATTAAAATGTCTTACTCATAGCCTATATGTGTGAATTCACTACAGAGCGTCAGGCTTGCGCTTTCACGTTGTACTTTACAGCTGTTGGCAATCAAGAAAGGGGTAGAGTGTAAAAAAGTGAGTTTGTAAGTTTTATTTTCAGTTCAAATCCTCATAAAACTATGTAGCTATATACAGTGCTTAACAAACTTATTAGACCACCCGTAAAAAAATTGTTTAAAACTAAAAATTGTATTGTCATTTATTAGGTAAATAACAAACAACTAAATTGTCTTTTTTCACACATAATAACCAATAAACCAAATAAATAAATATTTAATTTTTATTTTGTATGTCTTCTTTTGCCCTGATAAAAGCTTGCATTCTTGCTGACATTTGATGCACTTTCCACAGTCTCTATTGTTACTGACAAATAGTTTATAATCGCTCCCAAAGACTTGCTTTTGGTTAACCTTTTGTGCAATCGATCTTTCAATTTTTCCATTCCATTCAATCCCAACAATAATTATATTTTTGTATTAGAAAAACTACTTTGACTAAAGATCTTAAACATACTGGTGGATTAACCATTACAGAAACATTAAAAATTATTTTGGTAATCAACAATACTTAGTTTAGGGCAGCTGTGGCACAAACCTTACAATGGGAGGTGGTCCAATAAATTTGTTAAGCGCAGTCAGGGATGGGCAGTATTTCAAAAACGTATTTGAAATACAAAATACTATTTTGTATTTTGTAATTAAATACATTTATTCTTGGTATTTTTGGTACTGCACTTTAGGTGTTGTTGCCCAGGGGCACCAAAGAGTCTTAATCCGCCACTGCTGGCTTGCTTAGTTGGGGACACTTATTTCTCAAACGATATTGTATACTATTTGAACTGAACTGAGCTGGATGATGACATCATTGAATTCAATTATGAACTGCTTTTAACTGAAAATTGAGTGTTTACTGTTGCCTTTTTGCATTATTGATGTAGGATTTCCTATTAACACTGTACAGCCACTTTGTCACAATTCTGTATTGTTAAGCGGTATATAAATAAAGGTGACTTGACTTTTTTTCTCACACACGCACACACAAACAAACAAACGGCTTCTGAAAAAAGAGAAGCTGATGACGTGTTCTACAGGTACCCTTTTATACGCGCGGTCGCACCAGTAGCACATCATAGGTCAGTGTCAAGTTCATTGTCATGTTTCCACATGCACTCCAGACACTGGTCATGCAAAGGGTAACACTGAAAGCTTTATGTCTCCATGTTTAGGATGAAAGCTCATGCAGTTGCTGCCAGTTTGCTGTGCAGTACAGTCGTGCTGTGTATACAAACTGCTTTCAACACAATTATCATGTTAATCGACACACCTGTGCAATGGTTCACGACCTCCCAAGTGTCTAAACTCACAGTGTTCGCTCATCATCACTTTGCATATTAAACTGTGATAGGATAAAGTATTTTAAGACACAAAAAAATGACACACACAACCTAATCTCAACATCAGACATTGCGTTCCTCACTTACGTTTAATACTCCTTTTTTTTTTTTATATGTTAAATAACTTAATTATCTCAAAGGTAACCACCACTGTCATACTGTGTTTGTGTTATTTTGTCCACCTCCTGTAGGACTGCAATGTAACTTATCTCTGACAGCGCCAAGCTCAGATCAGCCCAGTTCATGGTTAAACAAAGGAAACCTGCATATTTCCCGTCTTCCTCTGGGTGGGTTGCCTGTTCCTGGTGTGCCTGTGAGAGAGACTATTTTCATCAACATACAGTTGGAAAGTACTCATAATGGCATTTAGAGCCTTTCCTCCACATGTTCAGCGTGTTCAAGAATTTGTGTGGATGTATGGTGTTAAGCATGTTAAGCATACAGTGGCCACTGTGAACACATAATGTTGTCATTCATTGGTTTTATGAAAGGTACAGTTGCTTGGGTTAATATTCAGATTATAAAATTCAGATTCCTGATGAATTTTTTATGTCTTGATATATATATGGTTTTTAAGCAACAGTGCATTCTTAGTCTTGTTTCCAAATGTTGTGCAAAGATTCCGAAGGCAATCTAAAATATGTCTGCTTCCTTCCTATTGGCAGCCCAGAGAACCGCTTTTGGGAAGGCTATTAAATTTGGCATACAGATAGAGGACAGTCTGAATATTAACCATAGTAAATCTGGAGTCTCTGTCTATCTCTATTTAAACCTCTAGCGCCACCAACAGTCCAGGGTTGCACTAACGTTTATGCTAAGAACTTTTTAACTGTAAGAGTTAGAAATAAAATTCCTTTTTCCATTCTATATTTTTTTTAATCATTGAAGACCAGCAATAAGTTTCATTTTGATTACATAATAATGGAAATATATACATGTCAAAGCCCCTTTGCCAGCTGTGATGCCTGGTTACTGGTTTAAACTTGGCCCAGGTTTTTAAAAGATTTTTGGGTCAGCAAACCTTAATAGCTTCAACAACTGATTGCCAATTAAGTTTAGAATACAATGAATTTATGCCCCGATTATGCAGAGCTGTAATAGCTGCTAATGGTGGATATTTTGATTAAGTTTTTTCTATGTATAAACTGTTTATGTAATAAAATGTTTTTATAGTTTGTGTTGTCCCTTATCAGTGCAAAATTATCACAAATTAAAAAGGATTCATGCCAATATTGTCCAAAACCCCACTTTTTTAGATAAATTAAAAATTAAAAAGCTTTTTGATATCTCTAACTATTTTTGTAAAACTCATCATCAATGTTGATGCCAAAATAAATGTATTTCTGCAATGCTTTGGCATATTGATGCCAAACAATGCGTGTGTCCTTGTCACCCCACGCTGACCAAACCATATTAATTTGGGAGCAGCCTCACCAATTGGTCAAAAGTAATATACAATTATATCACATCACAAGCTTAAAATCAACAACAAATGTGAATCAACTTGTCCCCCAACTCCTAGTTTACCAGAGAAAATCTGTTCTTAAAACAGGCTCAATTTTCTTTACCACATAATTGGTATATTAAATCTACAATACCAAATCATCTGCTAAACCTTTTTGAAAACAAGCAGTAGGGACCAGCCAGTCTCAGCCCGCCATGCAAGTGTAAGCTACCAGATCCAAAGGCTTTCCATAGTTTTTTGGCGCATTGATTATTATTTGTATAACCATAGTTTTACTACAAATACCATGGTTAAACTATGGTTAGTGTAGCAAGATCATGGTTAATTTGTGGTTACCATGGTTTAACTATAGTAACCATGTTTTTTTTTTGTAGTAAAACCATGGTAAATTTTTGTAAGGGTTGTGTAAGTGTATTAAGTTCAATAAGAGGGATTTTGAGATTTTGAGTGTTTTGTATGTTGGCATTGTGGAGAGGAAGTCTCAGCACCTGGTCTCATTGCCTGCAGTCTCATTATGTGACATCTGTAAGTTGCTATGAATGGGATCCATGGTGTTTGGCAGAATTTCACAGAAAAGGGCCCATTCATTGCTCTCCTTTTCCTTCTCCATCTTGTCCTGGTCTGAGTGGTTCTGCTCTAGAGGTTGGGGTTGTACAGAAGGATGGAGGTGGTCCTTGGGAAGCGGGGGTCTAATCTGAGGGTCACTGAGTTGTGTATTAATAGAAATGGGGTCTTCAGGGTAAGAGTAATTTTGAGAAGACACTCTGGAGTATTGCTGTTTAGAGTCAGTATCTATTTGTTGTGACTCTACATAGTGAAGCTCAGTTCTTGCTACCACACAGGATAATTCTAACGAAAGGTTTTCACTCCCACTAAATCAAACAAGAACATTGACACACCCACAAAAAAAAAAAAAAAAAAAAACATACATGAGCAAGACAAAACGACACACCATATCAAATAAGAAACATGGAAAGCAGGAAAAGGATATGGGGAAGGAAAGTGTTGTACAACAGAGGAGGGACAACAACAAAAAAAAAAAAAAAAACAATTACATGTGTTTTTTCATCTGGTGACAATATACAGAGGCAAGGTTCAGAATTCACTAGTAGCTGGTGCTGGTTTGTGCTATATACTGCCAACTATTTTTCTATATTTAAGATTTTTAAATTTTATTTGTAACATTCCATATTTGAAAACTTCATTTGACACTGAATATTCGATTGTGCATGCTTGTATCTGCTATTTTATTATTTGTTGTTTTAATGTTTAATTTTTAAAAAAAATACTAATAATTTATTAACACTGTTTAATCTAACCTTTATGAATGTCATTTTTTTTGTTGTTGTTGTTTTTTTTGTACATTGTAATGTTATGTTGTAATTTAAAATTGTCCATTTATCTTTTTGGTGCCATAAAACATTTATCAGTTGTCAGCTATATTTACTTGTATTGACCATATTTTATTGTTTTTTAATTATTACTTTATCCAATTTTGAGTAAAACATAACTTCACTCATGGCAGTCAGATCAAGAGAGTACTGAAATGTGTAGTTGATGTTTAAAAAAAAAATAAAAAAATTCACATTGATTCCAGTTCATTCATGACACTTTAAATGGAAGGTCTAAACATGCCATTGCATTATGGGATACAGTACTCACACAGTAAACTCTGCAGTTTACTGCAAATTTGGGCAAATACCATAAGTGAGTTGTATTCTGTGCATGCAGAACATTCACATACTGTGCACAATATATGAAGTGCATACTACAGAAATAGGGAACAAAAATAAGGACATCAATATACAGCATTGAAAACACAATTGCACTGAATGCAATTACAGGAGACTGATTTGATAAATTTTATACATTAGCATGATGTAGTGTGAATAAGCATTTTAATTATATATTGGAAAGTCCCTGTCATCGTTGTGATTTCACCATGTGCTCCCTGGACTCAGCCCTCTCGTCACCCTAGTCACGCCCTCCTTGTTTCTTCCTGAGTGTTTCATTGTCTTCACCTGTGTATGTTCTGATTAGTTTGTGTATTTAAGTTCCTCCTTGTGTTTAGTTCCCTGTCGGTCTTTATTGTTGCATATTGTTGATTAGTGTGTTTCTACGTGTGTGGATATCGCTCTGTGTTCCTGTCTGTTCCTCGTGAAAGTAATTAAAATTAGATTTGTTCCGTACGTTGTATCCTGTCTTCCATCCTGCAGCAACAACGTGACAGAAAGACCGACCACACTATGGATCGGGCTGAGGAAAGACTGTGGAGACTGCGGCAGGGCGACCGGGAGTTGGAGCGGTATGTGGAGGATTTCATTGAGCTATCCGATCAGGTGGGTTGGCCCGATGCCTCTCTCGGCGCTGTGTTTCTGATGGGGCTGAGTGACGAGACTATTCGTTGTGATGCTCCCTCCTGTAATTACTCCTTAAGTGAACTTCTCAATCTTATTCTTTATTTAAATGGCTCAGATTTTGAAATAGAGGAAGTAAAGAATATTGGTGGGTCTCGTCATTCAGTCCCCTCTGAGACACAGTATATCGAGCCAGCTCATCCTGAGCCAAGAGCCCCCACATACCGTACCAACGACTCAAGACGCCTGCCCAGTCCCAAATCTCCTATCCTCCTCCGAAGTTCCGCCACTGTCCTCAGCCCGATGCGGCCGGCCTCATCCCCGCGCTCTAATCCGCCGGCCACCGCCCAGAGCCCTGTCCCTCGGGCCGCCACGCCCGCGTCTGCTCGCAAGATGGCCGCCACGCCAGCGTCTGCTCGCAAGATGGCCGCCACGCCAGCGTCTGCTCGCAAGATGGCCGCCACGCCAGAGCCTGCTCGCAAGATGGCCGCCACGCCAGAGTCTGCTCGCAATATGGCCACCACGCCAGAGTTTGCACGTAAGATGGCAGCCGCCACGCCAGAGCCTGCTCGCAAGATGGCCGCCACGCCAGAGCCTGCACGCAAGAAGGCCGCCACGCCAGAGCCTGCACGCAAGATGGCCGCCACGCCAGCGTCTGCTCGCAAGATGGCCGCCACGCCAGCGTCTGCTCGCAAGATGGCCGCCACGCCAGCGTCTGCTCGCAAGATGGCCGCCACGCCAGCGTCTGCACGCAAGATGGCCTCCGTTCCTGAGCCCCCGGCCAAGATGGCCTCCGTTCCTGAGCCCCCGGCCAAGATGGCCTCCATTCCTGAGCCCCCGGCCAAGATGGCCGCCAAGCCTGAGTCCCCAGTCATGATTGCTGAAATGAACATTATGGACAGGGCAATCCCACTGGAGTTCACTGCTCCTATTATCTCCCCTAATTCTCCTAAGCCTCCGCTGGTTCCGTCCAGCCTTCCTGAGCCTCCGCTGGTTCCGTCCAGCCTTCCTGAGCCTCCGCTGGTTCCGTCCAGCCTTCCTGAGCCTCCGCTGGTTCCGTCCAGCCTTCCTGAGCCTCCGCTGGTTCCGCCCAGCCTTCCTGAGCCTCCGCTGGTTCCGTCCAGCCTTCCTGAGCATCCGCTGGTTCCGTCCAGCCTTCCTGAGCCTCCGCTGGTTCCGTCCAGCCTTCCTGATCCTCCGCTGGTTCCGCCCAGCCTTCTTAACCCTCCGCTGGTTCCGCCCAGCCTTCCTGAGTCAAGTCAAGTTGTAGCTGTTTTCCCCGAGTCAAGTCAAGTTGCAGCTACTGAATCAAGTCAAATTGCAGCTGCGTTTCCCGAGGCAAGTCAAGTTCCTGAGTCACGTCAAGTTGCAGCTGCAGCTACTGAGCCAAGTCAAGCCACGGCTGTGGTTCCTGAGTCAAGTCACGTCACGGCTGAGTCAAGTCACGTCACGGCTACATCTCCTGAGTCAAATCAAGTTCCTGGTGCTTCTCATAAGCCAAGACAAAGTCCAGCTCGCCCTCCAGAGCCGGAGCTCTGCCCAGCTCGCCCTCCAGAGCCGGAGCTCTGCCCAGCTCGCCCTCCAGAGCCGGAGCTCTGCCCAGCTCGCCCTCCAGAGCCGGAGCTCTGCCCAGCTCGCCCTCCAGAGCCGGAGCTCTGCCCAGCTCGCCCTCCAGAGCCGGAGCTCTGCCCAGCTCGCCCTCCAGAGCCGGAGCTCTGCCCAGCTCGCCCTCCAGAGCCGGAGCTCTGCCCAGCTCGCCCTCCAGAGCCGGAGCTCTGCCCAGCTCGCCCTCCAGAGCCGGAGCTCTGCCCAGCTCGCCCTCCAGAGCCGGAGCTCTGCCCAGCTCGCCCTCCTGAGCCGGCTCCTCCCCAGCGCGCCCTCCTGAGCCGGCTCCTCCCTCAGCGCGCCCTCCTGAGCCGGCTCCTCCTTCAGCGCGCCCTCCTGAGCCGGCTCCTCCTTCAGCGCTCCCCTTCCTGAGCCAGCACCTCATCCAGTGCTCCCTAGGGCTGGCAGTATTGTAAATTCCCCCAAGAAAATTTTGGGGGGGGGCTACCCGCCATGGCCTCCTGAACTGTCTGTCCGGCCATGGCCTCCTGAACTGTCTGTCCGGCCATGGCCTCCTGAACTGTCTGTCCGGCCATGGCCTCCTGAACTGTCTGTCCGGCCATGGCCTCCTGAACTGTCTGTCCGGCCATGGCCTCCTGAACTGTCTGTCCGGCCATGGCCTCCTGAACTCCCCATGATCCGCCATGGCCACCTGAAATGTTTACCCGGCCATGGCCTCCTGAGCCCCCAGACCCGCCATGGCCACCTGAACTGTCTGTCCGGCCATGGCCTCCTGAACTCCCTGATCCACCATGGCCTCCTGAACTCCCTGATCCGCCCTGGAGGTACGCCCCTAAGTACCCGGTGTCTGTCCAGCACGGACCTCCAGGGCGCCCACCCCCCACCCCAGTGTATGTGTTACGGCGCGAGTCGCGCCTTGTGAGAGGGGGGTAATGTCACGTATCCTTTTTGTCATCGTGTGTTTTTGTTGTGATTTCACCATGTGCTCCCTGGACTCAGCCCTCTCGTCACCTAGTCACGCCCTCCTTGTTTCTTCCTGAGTGTTTCATTGTCTTCACCTGTGTATGTTCTGATTAGTTTGTGTATTTAAGTTCCTCCTTGTGTTTAGTTCCCTGTCGGTCTTTATTGTTGCATATTGTTGATTAGTGTGTTTCTACGTGTGTGGATATCGCTCTGTGTTCCTGTCTGTTCCTCGTGAAAGTAATTAAAATTAGATTTGTTCCGTACGTTGTATCCTGTCTTCCATCCTGCAGCAACAAGCTGTAGTTTGTCAGTAGGAAATATCAGATTACATTTCCAAACATTCATTTTGCCATTAATCGTAATAATCCAGTGAGATTTTTATTTGCACAAGGAGTCTGACAACAGCGAGTGCTCTGCACAGAGATCTGATCTCATCATCATCCAGTCTGTCTGGAATGACATGAAAAAACAGAACAAACTCAGACAGACTAAATCCAGAAGAACTGTGACAAAGTCTCCAGGATGCTTCAAGAAACCTACCTGCAAAGCTGCAGCACTGTTAAAAGTTTTAGGCACTTGTGTAAAAATGCTGTAAAATGAGGATGCTGTCATAAATAGATTTTCTTTATCAATTACCTTCTATTAACTAAACGAAATCAACATTTGGTGCGACCATTCTCTGCGTTTACAGCAGCTTTTGCCCTAGGTGCACTTGCGCAAAATTTTTCAGGTAGCTTTGCAGGTAGGTCTCTTGAAGCATCTTGGAGACGTTGCCACAGTTCTTCTGGATTTACTCTGTTTCAGTTCGTTCTGTGTCTTCATGTCATTCCAGGAAGACTGGATGATGGTGAGATCAGATGTCTGTGTGGAGCACTGGCTGATGTCAGACTCCTTGTGCAAACAAAAATCTCACTAGATTATTACAATTAATGGCAAACAGAATGTTTGGATATGTAAACCGACATTTTTACTGACACACTACAGCAAAAGATAGAAATAACTTACTTTAAACCATTTTGTAGCTGGTGAAAATACTAGTGGCCTAAAACTTTTGCACAGTACTGTATATATTTTTTTCTAACTCTAAATCACAGAAGGTTGAGATTTTGTTACTGGTACAATAACATGAGGTCAAACACAACAGTTCTAATTTTTATAGAAATAATGGAGATGCTAGAAAAAAAAATGTTCTCAGAAATGGTATTTGAATCTAACCAAATGCCTGGTCTTTGATCTCCTCACAAAAAAGTAATCACGTCTTAAGCATAGCAGTTTCCTCCTTTACAGATTTTAGCTGGATAAGGCTCAAAAAATTCTGAAGCCCAGACTGAATATTTATTTCTGTATCAAGTCACTCTATCCACTGTACTCTAAATTAAAACACTGTTACCAGATGGTAAATCAATTGCTATATCAGCATACCAGCATCTCAGATAATTACCTGAAAGGTCTCTCTCCTCCAACTGGTGAGGTTGCAATACTCCAGCTTTTGTGGCTGTCATCTTTGTCTGTGTGAGGGCGTCGTACTGGTGCAGGTATGTATGAGCCCTGATTACTCTTGTTGGGCAGATACTGGTTAAAAGGAACGGCAGTCCTGGGTTCACTGCAGGAAGTTCGCCGGACCAGCATGTCATCCTTGCGCATGTCCGGCATCTTCCTCTGGGGGGTGTCACACTCTGAGTCGCTGCCATGGCCTGCAGTGGGACAATCAGTGTGAATTAATTAGTAGCATTACAATCATTTTAGCATGTTATAATTGTTTTTGGAATTGTATTGGCTGATAAAAAGTTTGGAGGTTCACCCCCATTGGGTACACTGTCCCTGGTCCAAAAAAAAAAGAGCTTTTATATTGACTATATATGCACTGAAATTTAGGTAACCTAAAATATTTGAGTGCAACTAATAAACAAATTAATTTTCAATTTCAGCTAAAATAGTTTTGGATGGAACAGAGACATTTAATTAGAGCGTTCTGACCATCACCTTTATTTTACCTTCATTTATATAGCGCCAAAACAGCTTTACAGTATTAAACAGGAAAATAGTGTGTCGATAATGCAAGACAATAGCAAAATAACACTAAAAGAACATTTTGAGAATGTTGTTTTGAGACTGTTTTCTCTTACCATTACAAGAACCTCAATTGTGTACAAATAACATCAAAAGAACGTTCCAAGAATGTTGTTACAAGAATGTTTTCTCTTAACGTTACAAGAATATAAATCAACTATTAATAGCGTTATTAGAACATCCTAAAAATATTTTAAGAACATTCTGTCCTAACCTTTAATACTGTTTAATACTGTTATGAATGAACCTTGCAGTTGGAGGCAAATACAAAGAGTAACCCGTTCGAAGCACCATTTATTATACAAAAGTTGAAAAAAATCCCACACTGCAGGAAGAAAAAAACTTGTGCTACAAACAGAAATAAATCAAAGAAATGGATAAAACTATACAGACTGACTGGAAACGTTTGTGCCAACAGTCTATTGCTGCACCGAACAGTCAGGCTTGCACTACACCACCACACCAATTTAACATCCTGGCCCCACCTACGGAACATACCATACTGTTGGTAAGTCTAGCATAACATTCACAATATTTAGTCAAACCTTTTTTACACAGGACATACATCACCTCAATACAAATACAGTTCTCCTCTAAATAAGGACAAAGAGAAACACAAAGAAACAACCAGATATACTTATGTTCACAGATGTATCCTGAAATCATTCAGTGACGTCACAGAAACATGCCAGTGCTTGTTCAAGTGACAGAAATAATACGTATAAATGCACCAAGGTTTGAACAACACAGGTTTAAACAAATGATGCTTCTGACTGGCAAGTATATCTGTTGTACTAGTATCAATAAAATGTCTTAAACTGTATTACTGTGTCCTGTGATTACTAATAAATTCATCAATGACTCCCTTGTGATATATTAACAGTTAGAATAGCACAACATACACAGACTTTTACACCAAACAATATAATACACAATGCAAAAACACAATTGCACATGTCAGATGAGGGAACGTGCCTGATAGTCTGTGTATGGTCACGGAGTACCTCCGTGACAAATACCTTTGAACAAATATTAATGAATGTTGTGTGAATGTTCCCTGTTAGCTGGTCATTAACCTTTTAAAATGCAGATGAATTATAGTGGATTGTCAGGACTGGACATCATGACAGCCCAGTGTCTGCCACTCATAACATTATCACAAGCAATCTGGAGTATGAACAAACATCAATTTATAACCATATTAGTCTGTGTCCATTAGTCCATTTAACAGAAGTGATCTATAAGTAGATCTATAAGTATAAGTAGTCTTTGAGTAGACTATTGTCTCAAAGATCTCTGCAACTGACTTGCCAGAGTAAAAAGTTTTTTCAGGAGCACCTGGAACAGCCTACCACTGTAACTCTCCTCCTCACCTTCCATCTGTGGCCACATTACCAGGCAAGTGCTCCTCACATTTTAACCTGTCTGTTTGACAATTCTGTAGCTCAGGGTTAAACACACACCAGTCATGATGATTGATGCTGCACATCACATTACAGAACTTTTGACATCAGTAGTAAACACAGACTGTATGGCTAGTGAGATGGCAGCAGTCTCCACTGCTGCAGACATATGATGATACTACAGCAAAAGTGAAAATTTTGCAGGCATGAGGTTTTTCCCAACAATTTCGTCTCAGAAATTCCTCCTGACAGTCCTTAAGAAAATTAAAAAGTGTAGTGCAGTAAAAGAACAGCAAAATCAATGCTGTTAAAATAGTTCACTTAACTTGGTCTTAGGAGAACTTGATGAGCAAAATTACTGAAAACTAATTCAGTTTGATATCCTTGATACTAAAATAACACTGCTGTGGTCCTGTAGCACAATCAAACTAGGGTTCAGAACAAGCAAACGAACCAAGTGTGAGTCACAATTACCACGGCTTACACGTGTACATTCTATTAAAAAAACAGTAAATTTTTTATAGACGTCTTACTATATACACTGTGTATATTATTACTGTTTTGTATATTGTATTAGCATTGTATACTGTTTTATGCATGCTTCATGACTGAACCACTAGTTAATGTAACCTTAGTCTCAGCCACAGACATCATGCCCACAGACCGTTGGCTGAACATCTGATGCATATCGCACACAAAATTGGAAACACTTTGTGAGTTTCAAAGCCATAATCAGATTGGTTGAATTATACAGGATTTCTGGGAGACGTGTGTTTCGTGTTCTTTAACGTTCCACCTGGAAAAAACAATGCTGTGACGACAAGCCCTCTAATGGAAGAAGAAAGCCATTGTGTTTACAGCTGTGATGATAAGCACTTATCAGGACCAATAAATGCTGGATTTTCAAGAATATGTGACATATTTGTAGTTCACAACATAGAATCTTTAAAATATGTCCAGGGGCAAGTTGCATAAACTTGACCAACTACCAGCTAACCGAAGGGTTATCATTCTTATTTTGGATTCAACTTAGACTAATCTACATTTTTCTGTAACTAAATTAAAAAAACTAGTCTTAAAGATAAAATTAGCTGACTAAGTTTTTAAGACTAGACTAAACATTTTAAGCAACTGGCCCTTAGAGTTTTATTTACCAGTCTGTTATTGTGGGGACTGGTATACAATAACAGTAAAGGTGTGACCTCGGCAGATGTTAAAAGGCCTTTACATCAGTGACCCTAACTCCCTTCAGTCTCTCCTCTGGTTGCTGTTCTTGTAAAAAAGATTGGAAATACCTAGTCTGATTTCAGTGCTGTTGGACCTCAAGGTTTCAAGAAGCCATGTTTGCAACTTTTCACCTTCGAGAGAACTCTCACAACCACAGCTGAGTCAGACTAACATCTCTGAAGTTTGTCATTCTTCAGCCCGGAAAAAACTGTTGAAACTTCACCACCACTAAACTATCGAACCATCAAGACTCTTATCTGAGACTGCATCTGGACTCTCATTCAACGGCCAAGGCAATGCAAGCATCATACATTTGACAAACTAAACTGAATTTGGGAGTTGTACCTATTCTCTTAATGAGTCATGGGTGTGTTTTAGGCGTAACATGCAATAAACCAATCAGTCTCATCTCCCATTCTTTTTAAAAACCAGTTGCACTTGCATCATGGCAGATTCGCTATTTACACCTTGTATGTACAATAAGCAGAGAGTATGTTGGTTGTGCACCCACCCATAGACACACATTACTAACACACCCTTTAAATAAATAAAAATATAAAAATTGTTTACTTTAAAATAAAAAGGATAGATTTTTAATAAAATTTCACCAGATTCATCTGTTAAATTAATATTTTGTTTGGGAACTGGGACCAAAATACCCTGTTTGAAAATGAAAAGATTATATATATATGGCTAAAATCTGAAATGGCCTAAGGCTATAAAGGAGAAGGACTTGAGGACTTTTTATTCAACATTAATTCCAACTAATAATCTTCAGGTAAGAAAGCTGTCTGTTATAATTTCCATTCCTCTCCATGGCATGTGGTTAGCTGGTGTGGGCACTCCCAAAAGTAACGGATTTTAATTCAACCATCACTACCCATGATAGCTTAGCATGTAAGTCAGCCAATCACATGACTATAAACGCCATGTGACTAATCGCTTTAGAACTGCAGAAAAAAATATGCTATATAATAATTGACTCATGGCAAATCCATTAAAAAAAAAACAAAAAAAAAAAAAAAAAGGTTCTTTGTCCAAAATGAAAATAAGCCACGATTCTTTATTATTATTATTATTGTTGTTGTTTTTATTATTATTATTATTATTATTACCAATCATGTAAAATACAATAAAACAAATGTATCAAAAATAAACAAATATTGATTTTTAGCTATTTCTTAGCTAAAAATAAATAAATAAATAAATAAAAATATTATTTATGAAAAATGTCTTTGAATTGAACATGTTTTGTTTGACTTTAATGTTGAAGCAAACTGATAAATTTATCCACATATCACCTTTTATTGCTGCACAAGCCTTGTTTAGGAAAGTCAACATTAGCAGCAGTCAATAAGAGCAACAGGATTTAGCACTGGGTCAGTTTCAAATCATAGATAACAGCTTCCACAATTTATTGATACATTGCCCACCCATAAAAAAGTACATTTTTATATGTGTTTTAATGTGTGCATTACACTTACCATCGCTGTAGCCGTGTGCAAGCAGACAGTCAGGCGAGGGGGTTTGATGGGAACGTGAGCCGATGGAGTCCAGGCTGTCGAACGAGTCGTCTCGTGTGTGCCTCGGCGGGGAGAGAGAGTCACTGCGCTCGGACTCCCAGCTGTCTATGTAACCACTGTCCCTGATGCTAAGCTTTGGGCTGTCCCAGTCCTCTGCTTCCTGAGAAACACACAACCACATACAAAAATATAACAATTTGGCAGCTTATGGTTCCTCCAAGTGGTGTTTCAGTAGTGAATAACATTAAAAAACATTTTAAGTAAATTAATCATTATTATTTATTTTCACTCAATGACTTTAGTTTCATATTCACCAAATGACAAAATGGATTAAAAAAAAAAAAATAAACAAATGAACAAATCTGCTTTGTCAACTGTGGATGAAAACGCTTTTTGTGCTTAAATTAATTTTGAAGATTCTTAATACATTGTGTCTCAACTTACTCTGATAAGCTTAAGAAAAACCAAAACACACTGCAGTGCTAAATGCAAATATATTATATTATTATTATTATTATTATTATTATTATTTTATTTTATTTTATTTATTTTTTTTTATGTTACACAACTTGTATCCATTGATTCTATTTTTAAAACGTATATTGTTAAAAGCCCTTTTACACCAAAAGTGAAATGAATTCAAAGAAAGAAAAGTACATTTATGCAGGAGATCACTCTTCAGCTATAAAAAAAAAATTAAGTACAAATATTAGTTTATCTAAAGTAATTTTCGCTTATTAGTATGGTTGAATTGCATCATCGAAGGTCAGCAGCAAAGACACTGAGAAGTGAATTAATGAGATGAATTAATGCATGTTCACATTTAGTCTAGAATACAGTAAAATCATGTTTACTCCCAATTTCCCAATAGGAGACTTGTCAATCAATAAATGGGGGAAAAAAAAGTAACTGCCGTTACTTATTTGAAAAAGTAACTCAGATATTTTCTTAGACACTCAAAAGTATTGCGTTACTTTACTAGTTACTTGAAAAAAGTAATATTATTACTTAACTCGCATCACTTGTAATGCCTTACCCCCAACACTGACTACTACACATACAATGATATTGTAAATAATACAGAACAAGTAACCAGTAACTAGCTGACACTCCAACATTGTTGGTGGTGGTATTGCACATACTGCAACATTGATTGCCACCCGTCATAAAACAGAAAAAAAAAGAGAGGATGAGAATGCAGAGTGTAGCTACTACTCCCCACAGTGGTGGTCTGGGGCTAAAAACGTCCCTGGACTTTCTGGCACAGAGCGGCCCTCTACACCCGGTCTGCACCACACCATAAACCCACCAGCTCATAATGCACAGAGCAATTTTTAACACCACTTACTAACATAACTATACAACACAATACAGAAATAAAATGCAATTTTTATTTATTTATTTATTTTTTTTTATTCTTATCATTAACATTAATGAATGACTGGCATACTTCTTTAGAATTTGTCTTTCCTGGTGTATATGACAAATAGAAAATAATTTAGAAGAATTTTTATACATCTCTTTTAGAGGGACAGTTTAATATCCTACAGTTAAATACCTATTATAATATCAGTCCATATGACACAATGCTCTGCTCTAGAACACATGGAATGTTGTACAGAATATGGACTGTTTTTATGGTGCTTTTCTGTTAGTCCTTCAAAAATCATTCTATATATATATATATATATATATATACATACATACATATATGAATTTTATTTCACAGAAAATAACAACTGGTCCATTATTCATGTAGGGAGAGAAGTGTTTTCTTAACAGTATCTCTACAGATGATAATGCCCCCCCAAAAACGTCATTGTGTGTTGTGACGTGTGTCTTTTCCTGGGCAATAACACTGGAACTGTTCAATAATTATTGTTAGTCAAAACTAGCAACGAGTATTTATATATGAATAACTGTATAAACTGCATATAAATAAATTCACTCATACTTTCAAAATATATCTGCCCTCAGAAATATTTTATGTAAAAACTGTGTTAAACAGCCCTGGTCCCATGTATCTAAACTCTTCATAAATGATCCCCTCCCACCTTCACAAACACACACATACACCTCACCCCCTGCTGCAAAGACTTTTGTGTTTGAACTGATCTCTGGTCTGTCACACTTCTTGAGGACAGACTGCAGACTCCGACATTTGTAAGCCTGCACAGGTGCACACTGGAGAAGAATCCACTTCAACATCATACACAATCCAGGTAAGATTAATTAACTATATTTTTGACAACTAATATTTTCAATGTCAAAACTATATTTATACTGTATATTTATAATGTTTTATAATGTTTTTCCCCATAGTATCCTACACTCAAGATTGGGTCAACTCATCTTCAGAGATTCTACACAGTAACAGAAGTTCAGAAGGTTGTTTTAATATACATTTATGTATTGTTTTACCTATCCAATTAAATATTTTCTGTTGCTAAACATATTTTATGCCTTGTAGGTGTCCTGCAAAATTTAAAATGAGGCTATGAGGAAGAAGTATTCAGTTTCATCCCGGCAAGGTCAAGCTGAAAAACTCAATCAATTTGCAGCGAATTAAGCCAAAGTGATACAATACACAGTAAGTTTACAAATTAGCATGTTGCAACCTATCTTAAATAGGCTATTACTTTGTTGTTTTGCAGTTGCTGGAGACGAAGTCAACAGAGACAAACACAAAAAGAGCATTTCTCATCTCAAGGACAGAAATATACTACTAATTACTAATACTAATTACAAAAATACTAAAAATACAACTGATACTAAAAACAAAAAATATTGGTGGGTTCCCACCGCAAAATGACACAAAATTTTTGTAAAAGCTGCAGCTTTTTTTTTTTTTTTTTTGCCACGGAAATCAGAAAAGGTCTAAATCCTGGTGGTACTAACTAGTCCAAGTGAAGAGTCCACTCCCAAACTTGATGATATTCTGGTCTCTAGATTTGAGGATTCTTGACAAACTGTTGAATATGCTGAAATTTATCAGATTAATGCACTGTTCTATACATGCCACCAATTACATAAAATCACATTTATAGTGGTAATGACAGATAGAAATGCAAGTTCTTTTGATTTGTTTTTACCTTGCTCATCTGTGACAGCAGTCCCTCAAACTCGTGCAGGTCTAGGGCAGGCCCGTTGTATGTGGCGCTGCTTTTGGCTGCTCGGCCCAGCCAGTAGATGGTGATCAAAACCTAAAGGCACACAGTCAAAATATTCCTCAGTCAGGGTATCTAATGATCAATAGGGATGGAACGATAAATCGTTGCAAAGCGAATCGAGAAATAATTCAGCATCGATTCGAGATTTTCCAAACACGTCGCAATTCTTTCTCAAATAAATTCTTAGCTTAGTTTTGAACAGCAAACGGCACTGCTTGCTTTAGAAACAGCCGTGCTGTGCTTGTTTCCAAATCCTTACACGCACTTGAACCTAAAATAATCATTTATACAATTTGAAAAGCGAATTACAAGGGTGTTCACAGTGGGCTGTTTACAATAATCTCACATCATAAAAGCATTCTGAGCTGAGGTGAAATTACATGACTCAGCCGAATGCACAAGTTCTCTTCAACACTCTTTTCATGAGCATTTGAGTGTGCGGATAAAAACTAGATTAGAGCGCCATCTGCTGTTAAAATCTAAGCTCAGAATCAATTCCAAAGAGAATGGCGATGCATTCGGAAGATCTCAGAATCGATCCATGAATCAATTTATTGTCCCATCCAAAATAATCAATATGCTCACTCATTTATTAACAAAGTGCATTTAATAAAATTCTTTAAATTAGAAATTTTAACTTGCACAATTTAATATATTATTGTCACGAATCTGGTCATGAACGCCAGTCCGCTCACCACCAGAGGTCGCTTTGACATTCACATTACACAGACTGTTGCACCACACCCCGGACTACGTTCCCCATCACCCATTGCGCTTATCACCTGCATCCAATCAGAGACTCTATGTAAGCCTTGGACTTCCTCTCACTATTGGCAGAGTATTGCATTGTATTGTATTAACATTCATACGAAGCCTTGCCCTAGTTACCCATGTTCTTGTCTAGTTCTCTGAGTTTTGAATTCTCGCCTTGGTTATCTCATTTTGTCTGTTTCGCTGCCTGCCCTTTGGATCTGTAGCTTGTTTTATCGGATTACCCCTTTTGCCCTCATTCTGTAACAATTATATTCTACACAGTGATGTATTGTGTACACAAGGTCTACTAGGTCTAGGCAAATCAAATTGGCACTTAATTTAAACTAGAACACTGTTAACAAAGATGGCATTTCATAGTACAAATGGACGATGACCCAAAACATACAGCAAAAACAACCCAAGATTTTTTTTTATAGTAAAAAAGTGGAATATTCTGCAATAACCAAGTCAATCTCCAGATCTCAACCCATTGAGCATGCATTCCACTTGCTGAAGAGAAAACTAAAGGCAGAAAGAAACAAACAACAACTGAAGTCAGCTACAATAAAGGCCTGGCAAAGCATCACAAAGGAGAAAACCCAGTCTTTGGTGATGTCCATGAGTTTCAGACTTAAGGCAGTACTTGCCTGCAAAGAATTCTCAACAAAATATTAAAAATGAACATTTGATTTATAATTATATTTATTTGTCCAGTTACATTTGAGCCCCTGAAAATGGGGGGACCGTGTATAAAAATGGTTGCAATTCCTAAGCATTTTATGTTATATTTTTCTTCAACCCCTGGAATTAAAGTCTTCGCTTCAATTTCATCTTGATTGTTTCATTTTAATTCTATCCTGGTGGTATTAATAAACGAAATTATGAAAGTCTAAATATGGACCTGACTGTATATACATATTTAAAAATTTGAGGCCAGTAACATGTTTGCATTTATTTGGTCAGCAGTATTTATTTAATTAAAAAAATAAATAAATAATTCATAAATGATTGAAAATATAATTATATAAATATAATCATATAAGCAGCGTGATTTCTGATAGGACATGTGACACTAAGGACTGGAGTAATGATGCTGAAAATTCAGGTTGTCATCAATTACATTTTAAAATGTATTAAAACTGATTTTTTTTTTTTTTAATTGTGATAATATTTCATAATATAGCCATTTTTTACTGTGTTTTGATCACGTTAAAGGGTACCAATTATGCAAAATCCACTTTCAGAAGGTGTTTGGACAGAAATGTGTGTTGGAATTGTGTACACAGCCCTTTTTTTTTTTTTTTTTTAATCTTCCTAAAATCAAACCAGGCTCAAAAAACAAGCACTTTGGAGCCTGTCCACAAAATGATGTCATATTTCGGTAGCCCTGCCCACCGCTATTGACTGCATTTTGTCAAGTGTTTCTGCTGTAATGTCTGTTGAGGCTTTTTAGGAGGTGTTAATTATTGGACCCAAAACCTCAGTGTGTAATAACCTAAAACACTGTCTAATACTTGATGGCTGTTCTGTCAATTCTTCGTCATCAGTTAGGAACCTAGGTGTGCAATTTGATGGCAAAATTCCTTTGAAAACCACATCTCTAGTATTTGCAAAACTGCATTTTTCCATCTTAAAAATATATCTAAATTACGACCTATGCTCTCAATGTCAAATGCTGAAACATTAATTCATGCGTTTATGACCTCAAGGTTAGATTATTGTAATGCTTTATTGCGTGGTTGTTCTGCTCGCTTAATTAACAAACTCCAGCTGGTCCAAAATGCAGCAGCTAGAGTTCTTATTAGAACCAAAAAGTATGATCATATTAGCCCGGTTCTGTCAACACTGCACTGGCTCCCTATTAAACATCGTATAGATTTTAAAATCTTGCTAATTACTTATAAAGCCCTGAATGGTTTAGCTCCTCAGTACCTGAGTGAGCTCTTATTGCATTATAGTCCCTCACGTCCGCTGCGTTCTCAAAACTCTGGCAATTTGATAATACCTAGAATTTCAAAATCAACCGCAGGCGGCAGATCATTTTCTTATCTAGCACCCAAACTCTGGAACAATCTACCCTACACTGTTCGGGATGCAGACACACTCTGTCAGTTTAAATCTAGATTAAAGACCCATCTCTTTAACCTTGCTTACACATAACACATCAACATATTCTTATAATTCAAATCCGTTAAAGGATTGTTAGGCTGCACTAATTAGGTCAACCGGAACCAGGAACACTTCCCATAACACCCGATGTACTCAGTGCATCGTCAGAAGAATGGCATCTACGCTAATATGAGTCTGTTTCTTTCTTATTCTGAGGTCACCTTAACCACCAGATCCAGTCCGTATCCAGATCAGATGGTCACTGCAGTCCCCCGGATCCAGTCCGTACCCACCCCAGACGGTGGCTCAGCACCTAGAGACGACCTCTACAGCCCTGAATGTCAGCGGAGACCACATCGACTAGATGAGCCCCAGAGACGGATCCCCAGTGAAGACCTCGTCACTTAGACGGCTGTCGGCACAAGACCACGGGAACCTGGTGAGTCCTCTGCATCTGGCCAGAGGAGAACTGGCCCCCCAACTGAGCCTGGTTTCTCCCAAGGTTTTTTCTCCATTTGCTGTCACCTCTGGCTTGCTTAGTTGGGGACACTGTCTCTTCACACGATATTGTATTTTATTTTATTGTATTTGATCATCTACCTTTACCTGAAAATTGAGTGTTTATTGTTGCCCATGGCATTGTTGATGTACTATTTCCTATTTAATACTGTACAGCCGCCTTGTCACAATTCTGTATTGTTAAAGGCGGTATATAAATAAAGGTGACTTGACTTGACTTGACTCTTGGTAAGAAATTGTGTATTTGTTCCATTTAAGTACAGTAAAATACAGGTCCTCTCACGCTCACTCATGTTGCTTCTCCTCTCTATTTATTACCATATACAAAACAGAGACGTCTAGGCTCTGCCCCCTTCTGGAGATGGGCGGGAAGTTGCAGCTCATTTTCATGTAAGGGAACACACCCCTGAAACAGCACTTTTTTAGGCCCGCCCCAAAAATGACACTTTTCAACACGTTATAATAAACAATCTGTATTGTATTTGGATCTGAAACTTCACATGCACATTCAGGAGAGCCATAAGATTAATATTACATCTTGTAAAAAGGGGCATAATAGGTGCCCTTTAATGCAGCCTTGGTGAGCATAAGAGACTTCTTTCTGAAACGTTTAAAAACAAATATTGACAAATTTCACTGAAGATTGTACTTACATTTTTTACCTTCTTATTGTTGTCTGGACCTCTGTGAGAAAGACAAAGAATGAGAAAGATGTGTTAGATGGACTCATTTTATGTAACCCAATTATTTAAATTAAAACAAGGAAAACAGTTAAGTAAGAAATAAAATTATCTATCTACCTAAACTTTTAAGACAAAATCTTTCAGTTCTCAGTCGTACAATAATCTTTCTTTCACTTACAACATTTAAAACTTTCAAATCATCAAATGTTAGGGACCCTGTATGGAGTGTTTTGACTGGTGTGGCTTGGCTTTCAGGCTTTGGATTGCTCTGGCTTGGTAAAACATGGTAAAAAAGTCATCTGTCAAATCAGAGGGCGGTCTGTTTTTCTAAGCATTCCTTCTGTAAGATAGACTTTGGCTGACAGATTCCAGTACGTATTAGATCATTCTTCTCATAGCACCTTCTGTCTGTCTCTGTCATCTGTCAAAAGTGTTCATTACTCAAAAGAGTATTTACATACTTCAGTTCTGTGCTCATTTCATAGACTTGTCTGTGATCCAACGGAAAGAGTGATGATTGAGATATAAAAGAGACAGGCATGGAAAAAGACAGGCCAGTACAGGTGTGCAGCAGAGATGCACACAGACATGTAGATTTTCAGAGAAAAAAATAAAAAATGAAAGAAAATAAAACAAAATAAAATAAAATAATTTGTAAAAAATCAGTTCAGAAATAAGACATTAGGACATACTATATTTTCAAGAGATAAAGGCTAAAGGGCGTTGTAATGACTTTGAGTGCCTTGCTTTTGTTTTAATATTACAGAAGACAGAAATATTTTTTACATGAATATGACTTACTAATGACATGCATTTTTTTATTTTAACTTATAAACTTATTTTAACAAACATGCTGATTAAATGAAAGGCATATTTTAAAACAAAAAGCAAACAAAACAAAACAAAAAAATAAATGACAAAATAAACATACAACTTTGTAAATTGAAAACCGTGTTTTTCTGTCTGGAACTTCAGACTAAATAACAACAATCTGGCAAACTATTTAAACAGCCATTTACACAATTGTTTAATTGTGCACTGCGGCACTATGATACAAGCAAGCACACATACAATAACAGAGAGGGGGAGAATGAAATTCTATCTCTCTTGTGCATTCAGTTTGACAAAACCTTGACAAAACCAGTCCTGTGAGCAAGATAGTCTCTGTGATTTACAGTAGTTTCAGTGTGCTGTCTCAGAAAGACCTCTTCATGCCTGACGGCTTATTCCTTACTGAACTACTGCACTCATGAACTCTGAGTAGGACACCTGAGACAGCAGACTGTGCAGTGGACAAACACACTTCTGTTTAATATCTACATGTTGTGGCTATGAGTAAAAAAAAAAAAAGCAAAATGGAAGAAGTTTTTGAAGCTTGTTGTTAGATTTTGCTGTATTTGGCTGAGCAATGGTTTGAGTGGCTTACAAATATACTAGATCATGTCTAATACATAAAATTAGTAAACTTGACCAAAGTTTTTGTGTGGAGAAGAATTTATTGAAGACAGCAGTGTAGCAGGTCTTCAACAGTGATGATAGTCGGTCCTCTTATCTTATATCTTAACCCAAAGACCTGTCTGTAAAACAGATCTTTATACCAGAGTACAGAACTGTAACTCCCATGCAGGGTCCTCAATACACAAAATTGAATGTCCTTTGTGTGGGTCATCTGGCCAGCTCCTGTATGGGCCATCTTGATGAAAACCCCACAGAGACCGTTAACTGTATCTGAGAGCCAGTCACAATGTAAAGGTGATAAACATAAGATACATAATCTTTCGGTTAGGCGGTTATTCCATTACTATTACTTCCATTAATGTGTGTTGCAGTTTTACCCATTTATACAGCAATACGAGTGACACATAAGAGTGGCACAGCCATTTGTAAATTTAATTGAAAACAGTCTGTTTTGGTGCTTGATACTGCAAAACAGTATTTCTTAATTTATTATTGTATTTGTAACACACCATTTGTAGTGCAGATAGTTTTACCATTTACTGTCCTTTGTTAATTGTCTAGATATTTATCTTTAGTAGCTATTGAATCAGAAGTCTCTCACATTTACAGAAAATGGCTTCCATGTTGCAAAAAAAGGTTGGATATTCCAATATGACATTGTGGCAAGTCTACATAGTAATGAGCTTGTACTCAATTGTAAGTATAAGGAATTTAATTTAAATGTTTTTTGTTGGAGGATTAAACTTTGACTTTTTCTTTCTTGCCTTTCAGGTTGTAGGCACATTTTTTCTGTAGGTGAAACTGGATCACGAATGATTCATGCTGTTATGGAGTGAGGGATGCGTGAAGTGGGCGGATCCATCTGCATAAATTTATTAGAGCGAGACAGAGGCATGGTCACAAAACAGGCAGGGTCAGACAAAACAGGTATGTAAGAGCAATACAAAGGAGTAATCCAAAACAGGCGAGGGTCGATAACGGCGAACGTAATCCGAGGCAAAAGGGGTAATCCGATAAAACAGGCTAGAGTTCCAAAGGGCTGGCAGCAAAACAGACATGACGAGATAAGGTGTTGATACAAGACTCGAATGACTAGATACAGGAAGGAGGGCCAGGTCCATGTGGAGGACCTGGGGACTGAGGCAGGACTGGCAGAGCAGGGTGAGCGGGGGACCACCACAGCAGAGCTGACGAGACCGTAGATCCCCACGGCGGAGCGAACAGAGCAGGAACCCTCCAGGGTGGCGCAGATGGAGCAGATGCCCTCCAGGGTGGAGCAGATGGAGCGGGAGCCCACCAGAGCGGAGAAGGCGAAGCAGGAGCCCACCAGGGTGGAGTAGGAGCCCAGCAGGGCAGAGCAGGTGGACCAGGAGCACACCAGTGCGGCACAGGAGCCCAGCAGGGAGGAGCGGAAGCCCTCCAGAGCGGAGCAGGTGGTCCAAAAGCCCACCAGGGCAGAGCAGGTGGTGCAGGAGTCCACCAGGGTGGAGCAGGCGGGCTAGGAGTCCACCAGGGCAGAGCAGGAGCCCACCAAGCTGGTACAGACACCCATGGCATGGACTAGGACCTGGGGAAAACAGGGACAGAAGAGGCAGACAGAACAGCAAGGACAGAGGCAGGGAAAACAGTGGGTCTGTTAGCAATCTCTATGTGGTCTGAACAGACAGGCAGATTATTGTCTCTGTCCTTGGCTGAGACAGACGGGGCAGAGAGTTCTTTGACGGCCTCAATAGCCATGAGAGATGAGGCCTCTGGAGCAGACTCGTGGAGAGACGAGGCCTCTGGAGCAGACTCGTGGAAAAACAAGGTCTCTGGAGCAGAATTGTGGAGAGACGAGGCCTCTGGAGCACAGTGCGCAGCCCACACGCGCCAAATGCCGACCGCCATTAGGGGAAGAGCAGCAGCGGGTGGCAGGATCTTTTTAATGGTCGGGCCTAAAGGCGCTGGCGCCACTGGGATGCCTGCAGCCCACACAGACATTAGTGGTGGGTCTAACACTGGCCGTCATGTTAGGTCGAGACCTTGGAGTGTCAGACGAGACGTGACGAGGCTCTGGGCGGTCAGACAAGACGTGACAAGGCTCTGGGTGGTCAGGCGAGACATGACGAGGCTCTGGGCAGACAGCTGAGACATGAGAAATGGCTGTGACTTTACTTGACTCAGGAACAACAGCAGTAACTTGACTTGACTCATGAAGATCAGCGGTGACTTGACTTGGCTCGTGAAAACCAGCGGTGACTTGACTTGACTCGTGAAAACCAGCTGTAACTTTACTTGACTCGTGAAGATCAGCTGTGGCTTGACTTGACTCACGAAGATCAGCTGTGACTTGACTTGGCTCACAAAGACCAGCTGTGGATTGACTTGACTCATGAAGATCAGCTGTGACTTTGCTTGACTCAGGAACAACAGATTTGACTTTGCTTGACTCAAGAACAACAGCTTTGGCTTTGCTTGACTCAGGAACAACAGCTTTGACTTTGCTTGAATTAGGAACAACAGCTGTAACTTGACTTGACTCAGGAACGTCTCAGGTTACGTATGTAACCAAGGTTCCCTGAGAAGGGAACGAGACACTGCGTCCTCTAGAGGTCGCTTTGGGGAACGTCTCCTACGTGACCCGTGTCTGAAACCTATATACAAAAACTACACAGTACTGGCCATCGACAGCCAATGACGTCGCTGCCGGCGCGTCATACCATGTCGAACACATCATCCGCTTCTTCGTCTGAAGCTTGTGTCCGAAGCATGGCGACAAGACTAGAGGACGCAGTGTCTCGTTCTCTTCTCAGGGAACCATGGTTACATATGTAACCTGAGACATTTCCTTTCGAGGGAACTTCGAACTGCGTCCTCTAGAGGTCGCTATGGGGAACATGGAACATTCAAGGGATATAGCCTATAGTCTAGGGCAGTAGCCTAGACCTCGGCTTGTCAACAGGGGGTTTCACCTACTGCTCTGTGTGACCTCGCTCGAGGAGCAGGTCGCGCAGGTCATCGGCACCCCGTTCACCCCGGTATCGATAAAATACATAAGTCGAGTGTGGCCCGAGGTTCCGGGGCCGAACATCTTAAGAAGGGGTACGAAGCTCAACACGTGATCCCCACCATACAGGATTTTAGAAAGAACACAAGAAGCTAGTGTGCGTTCTTACCATAACATGGATTTTAGAATGTGCCCGGCTAGCCTGGACACTGAAATACCATTCACAAAAAGAGGCTCTGGGAAGCAGAGAACACAAATTCCAAATTAGGGAGGTTTTAAGCTCTCAGGGAGCAGAATCGTGCTCAAAGTGACCCTTCTGTAGAGGGGAGCACTGCAAAGCTCAATATTGAGCGGCCTGAATGGGATGCCCTGGAGCAGAGGAAGTAAACTCTCTTAGGACAAGAGGAATCTTAGTTGCTCAACAGGGAACAGCATGCTCACAAGAGACCCTCATACTTTGAGAGGAGCGAAAGAGGGCTGGTTTAACATCATCCCACCAGGGGCTACCACCTGGAACAGCCAGAGCCATAGGGAGCGAAGGCCCTTCGCTTGATATAGAGAGGTACCTATGAGCTCCAATTAGGAGTGACATGCTCACAGAAGACCCTCAGTGAGGGGAGCATTGCCAAGCTCATGCAATGCCAGGAGAGACATCACAGGGGCAGAGAAAGAGGCCTAATCACCTAGGCTGCTGTCTATGGATGTCTATTCCCTACCAGATATCTTGTGTTTAGCTTGTTTTTCCCTGTCGGGAAAAATGAGAACTCTGATTGGATGCCTAGTTTCCGAAACAAGTCAGTGCCGGAGAATTAAAGTGAAAGTGATGAAAATGAAGTGAAAGTGAGTAAAAGAAGGTGGCACAAACAGAAGACTATTCTAATGTTACGTGATCTTACACAAGCATTCCAGTATGTGAATATTATCATAACATTAGCGCTTAAAATGAAGAAAGTTATCAACATAACTGATATTCAAAATGGTAAGCAAGCGCTGCTTTGTTTACATTTCATATATCTGTGTTTATCTTGTATATATTTGTTTAGTTTTCTCCTTTTGAATGATGAATATATAGGCCTACGATTAAAAGCTGCTGATAAAGTTAAATCTTTTTCACGCAGGCACAAAACGCACGTCAGTTTGCAGTCGGCTGTAGTCTGTGCAGTGTGTTCAAGCACACGTTTTTGTCCAGATGCTGCTGACATGCCACTAGTTCTTTGAAGTCAGCTTGGTGTGTGCTGGCCTCTCAAGGAAGGTATGTTCATATATGGTCTTTCCTGTGCTGAAGTGACCCCTTGTGGTTAGATAAGTTCTGTATAAGTGAAACAAGTAATTGAAGTGATGCAAGCTCTTTATGAGAGCAAATAAACATGTTGTTCTTCAGTATACAAAAGTTTCCATCTCTATAATGAACTACATGGTGTCGGAATTTAAAATATTTAACCAAGAAAGAGGATAAAAAGAGGTTATAATGACCGAAGGATTTGGCCAACTAGCCCCACTGATCTTCGACAGCAACATAGCAGAAAACTGGTGAAAATTTGAACTGGAATTCTACATATTTATCGCAGCAGCCCACAAAAAAAAGATAAAACTAAAGCCTACATACTCCTCAATCTTGCAGGACCAGAGGCGACTGAAAGAGAGCACATATGCTCTAGTGATACTGGCTGCCAATGTGCAAGTTGTAATCACACCAGCGGAGTCAAGAGAGCATGCAGGAAAGGAAAGGATAGTAAAGGAAAGGACGTGACATGAGGCCAAGTACAGTGACCCATACTCAGAATTTGTGCTCTGCATTTAACCCATCCAAGAGCACACACCCAGAGCAGTGGGCAGCCATATTGCTATCACTGCTGCGCCCGGGGAGCAGTTAGGGGTTTGGTGCCTTGTTCAAGGGAAACACCTCAGTCGTGGTATTGAGGGTGGAGAGTTATTCACTCCCCCCCACCTTCAATCCCTGCCAGACCTGGGACTCGAACCCACAACATTTCAGTTACAAGCCCAACTCTCTAACCATTAGGCCACAGCTACCACGCAATGCCGTTTTCTGGTTGACTTTGACACACGGCATTGACCACTTTGTCCAGTCTTGCAGCATATGCAATGCTTTGAAGCCTCATCTACAAAAGGAGCCATTGCACCTGCACAAGATCCCAGAACTGCTTTGGTCTGTTGTTGCCGCTGACATGTTTGAACAACCAACAGTACCTAGTGTTGGTAGATTTATACTCTGGGTGGTTTGAAATAAATTCACATAGAAACTTGTCTTCGCAAAACATGAACAAACACTCCCCAAAAGCTAATCACTGATAATGGCACCCAGTTCATGAGCTAGATTTTCAGAGACTTTGCAAGTTCATGGGACTTCTGTCACATCATTAATAGTCCTGAGTACCCCCAGGTGAATGGCCTCACAGAAAAAGTCGTCCATAGTGCAAAGTGTCTGCTTGAAACCACTAAGAGGGATGGGACAGACTTGTTTCTGAATTTGTTGAACACCCGCAACATTCCTCAAGATAAGATACTGGGTTTGCCGGCACAGAAACTGATGTCCAGGGTAAGATGTACCAATATGCCCATCAGCAAGCAGATGCTGAAGCCAAAGTCAAATGACACTGTGTGCATGAATCCCAAGTGCTAAGGATGCAAACAACAAAAGGACACAACAAGATTTTTAGGATTCTTAGGAGCACTTTCACCAAGCCCAGCTCATATGTTATGGAGTCCAATGGTAAAGAGTACAGGAAGAATCGTCAACACCTATTTCCTGTAAAAGAACCACTCGCACCCTGCAAGGACACCGACAGCAGCTAGTAAATTAGGCGCGGTCACTTTAACAGAATTTGGGGCCTCAGAGAAGAGAACAACCCAAAGAGTCTTATGTGAGCCATTTGGGCGATCATAAAACAGATTGCAAGCCTACATTCCTGTCCTATGCTGACTTTTCACCTCAGGGGTGAACCAGCGATAGACTAATCAAATCAGGAGGACAGAGAACTCTTGTTCTCTGCTGGGACCATTTGAAACCACAAATGGCTTATCATCAACTTTTGACCAGCCTGGGTCAAACCCATGTAAGAAACACAGGAAAAGACTAATTTACAGATACTTGCAGAGATTTCCTCCACGATGGAGGAAGCATTATGTTAATTTATGCACTATAAGTAACAGTACGGGGCATGACTCCATCCCTGTGCAAGGACAGCTGGTTGGAACCCAAGTTTGGGGGACGAACCTAATCGGCTTGCTGAAAATCCCATGTTCCTAACAGCCTTTCGCCTTTCATTTGAGTGCACTCTCACCGGTGCTCCCTGCTTGACCACTATGCAACTGTACCATCCAGAGCTCTACAGAACCAGTTAAAGCTTTGTGAAACCTTCAAAGTCTTTGCGCCCTGCAACTCCGACTTTCAAAGAACTTCTAGCGCATCACGCTGTGTAACCAGGCAACCAACTGTAGCTTCCCCGGCAGAACTGTCCAATCGCCACCGAAGGCTTCCCAAAGATGTCATCCAAAGACTAATCGGCAACCAACCAGAAGTGGCGTGATTCCCTTTGTTAAGACAAGCCCACCGAGGGAAAACCCAGCTCTCAACCTCGAACGCAAGTAAAACAAGGTCTCCTATCTTGCCGTACTGGTGCTAAAATTCATTAAGTAGATAAAAGTCAAACTCTGCTTTTATGGTCTTGTCAGGTTGCGATTTAAGAACTAGTAGCAAATACTAGAAATGTTGGGATTCCATTCAAACTCAGTAATTCTCATTCCTTGAACCGTATGCATGTATGTGTGTGTGTATTTTAGTAGTTTAGTTTGTGTATCTTGTAGTTCAAGTATTTCAATAAATTCTTGTTTCATGGAAAAGAACATTGTTTTATATTTGTGTAAGTTATTGTCTGTGCCCAGATCTAGCAACCTAGCTTACAGTAACAACCTATTACATTGTTTATATTATAATCCGATGGCCAGAGAAATAATATAAACACCCAGAATTGGTAAAATATGCTAAGTTAAACTCTTCGCTGGATGAACAGTTAATAAAGTGTAAACTATTCATGCTGAATCAGCTTAATCCAGTTGATTTCCGAATCCTTTGGATTTGGTTCCCAATTGAATAATTTAAATGTGATCTAATTTCTTACAAGACAATGCATCCAATGTAATGATACACATCTGATTTCTTTCTCAACTGTTTATGTTCACTTAGGAAATAACGGACAGGTTTTTTTTTTTAGTTTTTTCCAAGGACACTTACCAAGACAGGTATTTTGACATAATTTTGTATGTATTTGTCGGTTCAAGAGCAAGAACTCAATTTGGTGTTCAAGGGCTGTGAGACGCAGCTCTCTGCACACATTACACAGGGCACGGGCTCTGGATTAAGCTTTTCGCATCTGTTTATGTTCGTATGCTTAAACTGGCAAGGTGTATTTGTTCGTTTGTTCAGGAGGACGTGAAGTAGACCTTTTTTTGGGGTTTGCGCACTGTTTGAAGCGGCTCTCTGCATGCTCACCGAACATGGCACACAAGTTCTCGGTTGAGTTTTTCTGCTTCTTGTTTGAATGCTTTAAACTCTTTTGAATGTTTGAATTGGCAAGGGTTAGAAACACATGTAAATAATAAGCTTTCATGATGACACCCATCAACTGTCCTGAGCGTCTTTAGGCTGGCCTCGGGCAGTCAACTGAAATCGCTGGGGGCCCCCTTGACTGTGGGCCTATAATCGTCGTCACCTTTTACCCCACTGTTACGAATCTGATCAGTGCTCTGCGGACTACCCACCACCAGATGTCACTCTCACCTTTTCGTTCACGCCTGACTGTCACTCTGTATCTCGGACTGCATCTCCCATCCTCCACCGCACTAATTGCGTCAACCCCCCGTGACCAATCAGGCTTCCTATAAAAGCCCCAGACCGTCCCAGTTCATGTTACGGATAGTAGTAGTTTCCCAGTGTTTCCCTGTGTTTCCTAGCGTTTCCTAGTGTTTCCTAGTGTTTATCGGATCTCTCGCCTGCCTGACCATTCTCTCGGATTACCCTTCACGGACATTGTTCGCTCCCGATTGGACTTACGCCTGTTACACGGACTCCGATTGTGCCTCGCCTACGATATCCCTGTCTGCTATGTTGATTGACCCTGCCAGTTCGACCATGTATCTGTCTCGTCCCAATAAAAGCTCGCATGTGGATCCGCTCGTCTCTCGTCACTCACTCTCCGTTACAGAACTATCCGTCACAACAGGATCCAGCAGCTTTTCACCCGGACAATCTTCCGATGTGGACACAGACCTGATTTTAGCCAGGATCAAACAGGGACAATGTACACTCGAACAATACATCCGTGAGTTTTTGGCAATTTCAAACTATTCTACCCTCCCGGACTGTATTATTATTGAACTGTTTGCCGATGGCGTCAATGAGCCGCTAAGAACGAGAGTAAGACGTGAGGCTCCGCGCTCATCATTAGCCGCATTTATGAACTTTGCGTTGCTGTGTGCGGGTTCGCCGTGTACTGTGGGAGTCGCGGAGGAGGAACGGGACAACGCGGACATGATAGCCGCGAACCCCTCTCGCAGATTGGCGGTCACGCCGGATCACGACGCTACAAACAAGTTTACCGCCTGGATCGCTCGTGAAATGGCGGCCGTGTCAGAGCGCGCTCATGCTATGGCGGCGTCAGCAGAGTCCGCGCACAAGAGGGCGGCCGCGCCGGAGCGCGTTAACGCGGTAGCGGCGACAGCGGTGCCCGTTCACAAGATGGCGGCAGCGCCGGCGCACGCTCACAAGATGGCGGCGACGGCGGAGCCCGTTCACAAGATGGCGGCGGAAACAGAGCTCCGTCACGTCACAGCTGCCATACCAGAGCTATATGGAGTTACAGCTGCATTTCCTGAGTCAAGTCGAGTTTCCAAGTCAAGTCAAGGTACAGCTGCATTTCCTGAGTCTAGTCAAGTTCCCAAGTCAAGTCAAATTGCAGCTGTGTTTTCAGAGCCACTGCACAAGATGGCTGCCCTCCCACAGCCAGCTCACATGATGGCCCACGTGCTGGACTCACCTCTAATTGCTGTATGGGCAGCCAAGATGGAGCTCCGTCACGTGACGGCTGCTGTTTCTGCCAAGTCAAGTCATGTTACAGCTGCTGTTCCTACAAAAACAAGTCAGGACACCGCTTCATTTCCAGTGTCAAGTCAAGCGTTTCCCAGGCCAAACCAAGCTAAGGCCACTCTACCAGAGCCAAGTCAAGTTGCAGGTGCATCTTCTGAGTCACGTCAAGCTCCGGCTGCCGCTCCAAGGTCAAGTCAGGCCTCCAAGTCTGGCCCAGCAACAGGGTCAGGTCAAGACACAGTCGCTGTTCTCCACGAGTCAAGCCAACACACTGCTGGTCCTCACGAGTCACGCCAAGTCACAGCTGTGCACCACGAGTCAAGCCAGGAGCCAAGCCAAGTTACAGCTGTCGTTCCCGAGCCAAGTCACGTTACAGCTGTCGTTCCCGAGCCAAGTCAGGTTACAGCCGTGTCTCCTGAGCCAGGTCAAGCTACGACTGCTCTTCCAGAGTCCAGTCAAGCTTCCAAGTCCAACAACGTCAAGGCGGTCATTCCTGCGCCAAGTAAAGTCACTGCTGATCTTCATGAGCCAAGCCAGGTCACAGCAGATCTTCGTGAGTCAAGTCAAGTTTCCAAGTCCTGTTTTAATGCAGCTTCAGCCTCCAGTCAAGCTTCAGCCTCCAACCAAGCTTCCGAGTCAGGCCAAGCCAAAGCTGTGATTCCAGAGTCAAGCGAGTTCACTGCTTCTGCTTCAGAGTCAAGTCAATTCTCCAAGTCACGCAACGTCAGGGCTGTCGTTTCTGAGTCGTGTAAGGTCACAACCGACATTCCCGAGTCAAAGCCAGGTCTTGTCTCGTCTGACCGCCCAGAGTCAAGTCACGCCTTGTCTGACCACCCAGAGTCACACTGTGCCCCTGAGGTCACGTCTGTTCACCAGTCTGCTCCAGAGCTCCCGTCAGATCTCAAGCCTGCTCCAGAGCTCCCGTCTGATCTCAAGCCTGCTGCAGAGCTCTCGTCTGGTCTCCAGCCTGCTCCAGAGCTCCCCTCTGATCACAAGTCTACTCCAGAGGCCCTTCCCATCGGAGAAGCTGCGCCAATGCCTCCAGAGGTGTCGGCGCCTGCCGTAGAACCTCTTATGGAGGAGGCGTTAACCGCTAAACTCTCTGCTTCTCCCTTTTTTCTGTCTGCATCCTCTGTCACTGTTCTCCCCAGGTCCCAGTCTATGACGCAGCCTCCTGTTCCGCCCCGGAGGGCTGCTGCGCCACCTGTTCCGCCCCGGAGGGCTGCTGCGCCTCCTGTTCCGCCCCGGATGGCTGCTGCGCCTCCTGCTCAGCCTTCTGTTCCGCCCTGGAGGGCTGCTGCACCTTCTCCCCCCATTCTGTCTGCCTCCTCTGTCCCTGCTCTCCCCAGGTCCCAGACCGTGACGTGGATTCCTGCTCCGCCCCGGAGGGCCGCTCCGCCTAGTGCGGCGCCTCCTGCTCAGCCTCCGGCTCCGCCCTGGAGGGCTCCAGCATCGCCTGCTTCGCCTCCAGCTCCGCCCTGGAGGGCTCCTGGGCCTCCTGCTCTGCCTCCGGCTCCGCCCTGGAGGGCTCCTGCTCCGCCTCCGGCTCTGCCCCGGGGGGCTCCTGCCCCGCCTCCGGCTCCGCCCCGGAGGGCCGCTCCGCCTCCTTCCCTTATTCTGTCTACCTCCTCTGTCCCTGCTTTCACTAGGTCCCAGACCGAGACGCGGATTCCTGTTCCGCCCCGGAGGGCTGCTCCGCCTCTTGCTCCGCCCCGGAGGGCTGCTGCGCCTCCTGTTTCGCCTCGGAGGGCTGCTCCGCCTCCTGCTCCGCCCTGGAGGGCTTTTGCTTCGCCTGCTCCGCCTTGGAGGGCCTTTGCCCAGCCGGTTCTGCCTCAGTCTCCTGGCCCCCCCACCGCTCCCCTGGACTGTTTTTCTGTTGTTTCTGTTTGAGCGTCTGGAAGCCGCTCCTTGGGGGGGGGGGCTATGTTACGAATCTGGTCAGTGCTCTGCGGACTACCCACCACCAGATGTCACTCTCACCTTTTCGTTCACGCCTGACTGTCACTCTGTATCTCGGACTGCATCTCCCATCCTCCACCGCACTGATTGCGTCAACCCCCGTGACCAATCAGGCTTCCTGTAAAGACCGTCCCAGTTCATGTTACGGATAGTAGTAGTTTCCCAGTGTTTCCCTGTGTTTCCTAGCGTTTCCTAGTGTTTCCTAGTGTTTATCGGATCTCTCGCCTGCCTGACCATTCTCTCGGTTTACCCTTCACGGACATTGTTCGCTCCCGATTGGACTTACGCCTGTTACACGGACTCCGATTGTGCCTCGCCTACGATATCCCTGTCTGCTATGTTGATTGACCCTGCCAGTTCGACCATGTATCTGTCTCGTCCCAATAAAAGCTCGCATGTGGATCCGCTCGTCTCTCGTCACTCACTCTCCGTTACAATAGGCGAACGTTTTTTTTTTTTTTTTTTAAGGTAATTTTTTTATTTCACCACTTCCCTTCCACAATTAATAGCTTCTTATCGTTACATGACTGTTAAAGTTAACTTACATTTTCGGAAACCTTAATCTGTGCTCTAAAAACTGACATATTGCATGATTTATGTCATGCAAGGTCACCGTAAATTCTAGAGAAATTTTCGAGGTGCTCAGCGGGGTACAGTTAAGACAAAATGTATCAGTTGTACCCGCACTAGAATCCTATTGTGGCACATGCAGTTTAGTCGCACAATGTAAGATCACAAGTTAATAGTCACATTCAGACAATATATCTTTGTTTTGAGAATGACCTTTGTTATCATGGTTTATTTATTATGTTTAAAGTTATTATGTTTATTACATTATTGTTTGCATTTGGTCTGTTTTATTATTGCTGTTTGCAACTGTTCAGTATTTTTTACTGTCACTCAACTTTTCAACTGTTACAATTAAAATGATGAACTGAAATTAAATATTATATCGCTGTTTGCCATTACTGTACAATGTTTTACAAATTAACTACTTTTAACTGAACAAATAATTAAATAAAATACTGAATGGAAATAAAAGCTGCTAAATTTTCATTTTTAAAGGTATTTTACATTTGCAGTAAATTGGTTAGGCAGCTTTACAGCATTACGGATGGGTGTCTCAACTGTACTCGGGTACTGTTCCAACTGTACCCAAGTCTTCTTGTGTTTATGAGCTAATTGTGGCAAATATGGCCTACTTATGGATGTTAATAAGTATTCATATTCTAGTTTTGATGTGGCAACGTAAAAAGCAAAAAGTGTACCAACTGTACCCGGTCTACCCTACATGCGCTTCTCCAGTCTAAAAAAAAAAATTTCTAAGGTATATATATATATATATATTTTTTTAATCAAATAATTGTGATTAATCATTTAACTATTATCATGCAGCCCTTAAAACACATTAGAAGCTACTAGCAGATGTACAAAAGGCAGCAATGTCATTATTCAGTGTGAGTCAGTTGGAGATACAGTTGGATTCTATTCTAACAGCGTCAATGTAAAGCACCTCTACAGAAGACAACAGTGCCATCGTTCAGCTTAATTCGGTTCAACTTCGGTTCTCATCTGATGGTACTGGTGCAGTCACATGGATAGTTTTCTATAGTCATATAAAAGTGTATAAGCCACTATACAAGCTAAATTGTTTGAAATTGCTTGGAAGATATTAGCTACTCAAATAAATCTATATAGTAAACTCCTAATAATATATCATTTAGTTTTAATGAGCTTATTTTTCCACTACATACCAAATTGTTTGGGAATATTTATCCACTAAGGTAACTCCACTAAGTTAAGTTAACAAGTACACACACACACACACACACACACCTATACATACACACAATCACAGTGTAAAGAGTGGTTGATCTTACTTGTTCGAGCTTGTGGAGGTGTCTTGTAGATCTCCGGGATCAAAAAGCTGCGAGTTCTTCAAACCTAACTTCACACAACCCTTCAGGAAGAGTGCCACATTATCCTAAACACACACACACACAGGAACACACACATGAGCACATCCTGCATGAATGCAGTGCCAAGACTATATGCACATGAACTGTTAAAGGGAAGAGTGAGGCAAACCAACACCTTTGGTTTTGGGCACCCACTGCCTGCGTCTCTCTCTCACTCTCTTTGCAAGTTTATAATGTTAAAAGCACACTTGATCACAGGTGCAGGAATGCCTCTCTCTCTTTAAGGTGGCTCTGTGTCTTTTGTTAAAATATGCAACCTGATCTCTGTTATTTGCTACTCTCTGGTTCCCAGCTCCAGTGAAAGGCCCCTGATCCCTCCCTTTAGTTTCTCTCTCCCTCTCAAGCGGACCTGGAAGGGTGGCACAGTTTCCTGTCCCTATCAATTGTTGTTCCTCTGTTGTTTTGGAGGGATACAATTTTTTTAATCTCACGTCTATGTTTGAGAGAGAGAGAGAGAGAGAGAGAGAGAGAGAGAGAACATATTCAATTCAATGGCTCTAAAGTTCTTTAACAACATAACATCAAATAAGCAAACTGATCATGTGACTGTTTTTTTGGATCAATATATTATTATTATTATTATTATTACTACTATTACTATTAAATGTGTATTAAATGTTAATGAATGCAAGGAAATGTTTTAATTTACCTTTGCAAAATATTTGTTTTCAAAATTTGTGACTTTGAGAAAAATAATCTGATTATAAAAGATTAACAAAAATACATATTGACATGACTACAAAAGAAAGAAAGAAAGAAAGAAAGAAAGCTAAACAGGAGGTCATGGTGCAGAATAGTTGATTACAAAATTTTTATCTTTAAATTTAAACCAAATATGCAGTTACATTCTGTACAAAAATGTTTCACTTCTTTTTCAATTTACTTCTTAGCCCAACAATGTCCTGACTTACTGTACCTTCTGTCATTTTAGGGATCTAGGAATCACCTTAGTCTTGCAGAGCCAGACATTTCTCTATTTAGCCAAAAAAAGCCTCTCAAACTCGTAAACATACTCAGAGACAAATTCTGTAGTTTTGTTTCCCAGTGTAATTGTAGATTATATTGATGGTTGTTTGTTACCCCCCTGTGCTGTCTATAAGAGATGACGTAGGAGGTGTGGGGGAATTACTTTTGGGACACGGAAATAGGAGGCAAATGGTGTAAATAAAAAAAGTAATACCTCAGTTCTACAAAGAAGTGCCAGTTAATTCGTCCATACGCATCTACATGATGTCAGAAGTGAGCCTGTACTGACGATGGCACAAGCACTTCGCAAGATTGACCCCCTCATCTTTGACGAGAATATAGCAGACAACTGGACAAAGTTTAAGCGCGAGTGGCACATATACTGCAACGCTGGTCTTTCAGCAGCAACTAAAAAAGTGCAAGCGTACACTTTTCTCAACCTCGCCGGTCCCGACGCCCAAGATAAATATGACACTTTCACTTTTGAGGAGGGGGAAGATCCAGAGGATTCAGAGGTACTGGTAAAGAAGTTTGAGGAAATTTGCCTGCCTGTAAAGAGTGTAATTATGGACAGACATGCATTTCATACAACGAATCAGAAGCCGCAGTCAAAAATCCAGTCGTACATTGCTACATTAAAAACACTAGCCAGAAAATGTGAGTTTGGCACGCTGCCAAATAAATAAAAAAAGAAGTAGATACCAAAGAACTAAAGAAGGAAAATGAAGTCTGTGCCGTACAGTATCCTCCATGCTCGGACTGTGGTGGGCAGCATTCATCTGACCGCAGCAGCTGTCAAGCCTTCAACAAGCGCTGCAACGCGTGTGGAAAATGGAACCACTTCTCTAAATGGTGCAGATCGAGCAAAACACGCACCTACAACAGACCAGGACAAGGTCCATCTCAGTCAAGCAGAGCACCCCACACCATATGCAGGGGAGGACAGACACATAGAATAAGTGAACTGGATGCACAGGTTGCATATGAACCAGCAGACCTGTTTTACTGTGAAAGTGTAGAGGTGCCAGCGGATAGAGGAGAGATATTCACCATCCTGTCCACTTCCAACACAGGGAAGCAACTTAAGGTGAAGATCAATACTGGAGCCCGGTGCAATGTATTCTCCAGAGGCGTTCTCCAGCACATCGACCCAGGCACTCATGTTGACCACAGCCATGTAGTCAACCTTGTGGCTTATGGCGGTCAGATCATAAAGACTTTAGGTGTTACTAATGTAAACTTCACATGCGGGACACTACAGTTCCATGTCATTGACAGTGATGTAAAACCTTTATTGGGCCACAGAGACAGTGTCAAACTAGGCTTTGTGCAACTTGGCCCGAATGTGCACACTCTCCAGCAGGGGGCTCCTGAGCTCACAGAGTATAAAGACCTCTTTGACTGCAGCACTATAGGCAAACTGTATCAACATGCACCTTGACCCCTCTGTGCACCCTACTATATGTGCTCCCAGACGAGTGCAATTGGCAATGAAAGACAAAATAATCCAAACTGGGAGTCATTAAGCCAGTTCAGGAGCCCACTGAGTGGGTTTCTTTTATGGTGGCTGCATGAAAAAAAAAAGATGGTGCCGTAAGACCGTGTATTGACCCTGTCCACCTCAACAAATCTGTCCTCAGATCACATCATCCTATGAAAACAATAGAACAGGTGGTTGCTGACATGCCAGGTTCCAAGGCGTTCAGTATCCTTGATGCGAAGTGTGGATTCACTTAGTGATGAGTCATCGAGGTTGACCACCTTCATGACCCCGGTGGGCCGATATGCCTTCCTTCGAATGCCCTATGGAATATTCACAGGAAGTGAAGTCTTCCAAAGGTGTATGGAGCAGCTTTTTGAAGGGCAGCCATGTGCAATTGTTGTTGACGACATTCTCGTTTGGGGCAGCACAACAGAGGAGCATGATTTGCGCCTCTGGCAGGTCATGGACAGAATATGCGCCATAAATATTAAGCTGAACCCTGACCAGTGCCATTTCCGGGTGTCTGAGGGTGTCTGATATGTGGGTCACCTTCTAACTGACCAGAGCATAAAGCCTGACTCTACAAATACAGATGCAGTTAGTTCTATGCCAACCCCAGCGGACAAGCATGATGAGTGAGTGACGACATATTGTCAAGTATGGTGGTCCTCTGCATTTAACCCACACACACACAGCAGTGAGAAGTGAACACACACATTGTAAACACAAACCCGGGGCAAAGGGCACTTCAGTCATGGCATTGAAGGTGGAAAGAGCACTGTTTATTCACAATCCCCACCTTAATTCCTGCTGTTGCGGGAATCGAACCAGCGACCTTTGGATTGCAAGCCCGACCCTCTAACCATTCATCCCAGGCTATAGCGAAACCACAGGACCCCTGCATCAACTCCTGTTTCAGGATGTGGAATGGAGCTGGCAGGAGCACCACATGCCAGCGTTCACCAGACTTACAACTCCTTACAAGTCCTCCTATACTCCAGTACTTTGATGTGCACCAGCCAGTGGTGGTATCTGCAGATGCCTCTCAGCAACGCCTCTCAGAGAAACCATGTTTTGGCCGAGCATATACCAGGACATTGAACATGGAATCTCCAGGCGCGGTCTTTGTAATGCCCTCAGACCACACCAAACAAAGGAGCCCCTTCAATCGAATGATATACCAGACCTGCCATGGGCCCTTACAGCAGCAGATGGTTTTGAGTGGGGGGAAAGAACACCTGGTGCTCGTCGACTCATACTCCAGCTGGTTTGAAATTGACCAGCTCCCAAACATGACCAGTGCGACCATCATAACCAGGCTAAAGTGCCACATTGCCACCCATGGAGCTCCTCAGCAGCTAATGACTAATAACGCAACATATTTCACAAGCAGGGAGTTCCAAGAATTTGCCCACACATGGGACTTCTGCCATGTCACCAGCAGCCCCCATTACCTTCAATCAAATGGGCTAGCTAAGAGGGCTGTACGCTCAGCTAAACAACTGCTAGAAAAATGTGCACATGATGGAACAGATGTATATGCAGCACTGCTCAATCTACGTAACATACCAAGAGATGGACTGCCCTCACCAGCCCAGCGCTTGCTTTCTCGGCGCACTAAGACCCTTATTTCCATGACCAAAGCCAAGGTAGAAACGCAGATCCAGGCAGCTCTAACACATACCTTAAGAAGGGGGATGTAGATTATATTGATGGCTGTTTGTTATGTTTGTTACCTCCCTGTTCTGTCTATAAGAGATGACGTAGGAGGTGTGGAGGAGTTACTTGTGGGACACGGAAATAGGAGGCAAATGGTGGTGTAAATAAAAAAAGCAATACCTCAGTTCTACAAAGAAGTGTCAGTTAACTTGTCCATACGCATCTACAGTAATGATAGAAACCTGGTTACCCTGACTCCTGAAAGGTGCATAGCAGCTAGCTATATTACATATTACATCATTCATTATTAATGAATAAATAACACCGTTACAACCTGAACTAACTAAATGAGAAATAATAATAAAAGATTGTGCCAAACAAATAGTATGTTTTTCTTTTCAATAATTGTATTTATTTATTTTTTTTTTAACCACTGATTTTATGCCAGAAACTAAAACTGAACATATGCTCACCATAGAAGAGGTGTATTCAAGTTTTATGTCAAGTTTTATGAGTATGTGAACGGAGTGGAGCGGCAACAATTTCCCCTCCGCGCTCCAAGCATTCAATAATCACTCCGCTCCAGCTCCACCCCGGGTTCACCATTTCCCACTCCTCGCTCAGCTGTTCAGGAACGCTGCTCTGCCTTTGCTCCGAGGAAATTTACGCCTGAAGTATTTCAGTATGTTTTGAAATATCACATAACATATATTACAAATTAAAATATAAATATATATTAAAATAAAATTCTAGGACAGAAGTTCTGTGGCTTATTGGACCACTAGTGTGCCAACTATTTTCCTACCACATTCCTATCAAGCTTATTACGTGGTTGTCAGCATTAAAAATTACCATCTGCTTTTTTCAGTGCAAATTTTGTTTGTAAAAGACTTTAACATCTCTCTGATCACCAGAAAAAATTAATCAGTATTTTCTTTTTTTAAAAAAGGATACTATACAAATAGAAAAATACAAAAAGTGAAACAAACCCCTAAAAATCAATATAACATCAGTCTGTCCCATTCCAACAATCCTGTTTTTCCAAGACCAAATAGCTTTTGCTTGGCCAAAAACAAAGTTTACTAATACACGTGTCTCCCTTTTGGAATGTTTATATTTAGGACCATAGATAAAGAAAGCTCTAGTAAAAACCTCTCCTAATTCTCTGCAGCATTCTTCTAAAAAACAAAACAGGGGGACATGCCTTTCACATTCAGAAAATAGATGAAAAACTGTTTCCGACTGTCCACAGAAAGGGCAACCCTCCCCTTCCTGTGGATCAATGTGTGCTCTGTGTCTGTTCGTAGCTATTACACCATGCACAATCCACCACTGCAGGTCTCCAGACCGTTTCTCAATGCAGGGTTTGTACAAGGTCCTCCAACTACCTTCTGGGAAAAAGTCTTATCCAAAAAAGTCCAACCACTTAGACTCCAAAGTATAACAATGAAGAGCCTTTACACACATCACATATAGTTTCTTCTTTCCAACAGCACTAAAAATTTCTGACTGAGGTGATGTAAATGACAAGATGTTCCCTCTGTTTCTTGCCACTCTCCATTTGCTGGTGAAACCTCCAACTCTGGAAACCAATACCATTCTCTGAGCAACTCAAACAGATCTTATGGAAAGCTTAAGAGCCAATGTCTCTGCAGACACCCAGAGGCTAGATGCCCTACTTTGGTGATGCTTGCAGAAAGAAGAGCTTTTCTGAGAGAAAGTGATTTAAAAATGTCCAACTCAAGTGCTGGGTTGAAAAGCAAGGGTTCTTCCTTTAGCCAATAAAGATTAGTGTCTTTTAATTCTTGGGAAATCCTCAAGAGTGTCTATAATTTTAACATTTTGTGAAAAGATATCAGACCACTTAAGTTGATCACAGTCCAGTAAAAACAAATGACAATCGAATCCCATCTTTCCTGCTCTTTTCAGAAGGGCACAAGCAACCACAAACCAACTCACGTCTTCTCCATAAAGAAGCCTTTGAGCCGTCTGGAGTCTAAAGGCCTTAATAAAGGCCTTAATGTCAATGAGCCCCTGACCCCCCTCTTGCCTAGGCAGGTAAAGGACTGAGGATTTCAGCCAGTGTCGTCCTGACCAGAAAAAAGTCTATCAGTCGTTTCTGAACGTCTCTAACCAAATCTTCTGGGGGCTCCAGCACCATCATTCTGTGCCACAGAGAGGAGGCAACCAAATTATTACAGACCAGAACTCTTCCCCTGTATGAAAGCTGGGGTAGCAGTGAGACAACCGAGCACACACTTTCTCCACTAGGCCCTCCCAGTTTTGTTTCTTATAATCATCAGTTCCTCAAAACACCCATAAGTATTTTAAACATGCCCTTCCCCATTTCAACCCCCCTGGAAGTAAGGGACCTTTACTGGCCCTCCCATTTTTTGTTTCTTATAACCATCAGTTCCTAAAAACATAATACTGGTGGTGGAGAAACAGGGAAAAATAAGAAGCAGACTGCTGGAGTAGGTGGTGGAAATGGGTTGCAGAACAGGACACTCTTATATAAAAAATTTTAGACCTCAATGCAACAGTAGTATTTTTAAAATTTCTTTAAAAAATATCATAATAGAAAATAATAGAAAAGTGCAAATCTTTCAGCTAATTTGTGTTTTTAACAAATGATGTGGTTGCTATTATCATACAAGATTTATGAATGTATTGGGTATGAACTTACCATTAAAAAAATCATATTGTTGACAGAACAACAACAAAAAAAAAACCTCTTGAAACTGTACTGAGATTATTTACTGGCTATTTTGATAAGAGCAGAGTGCATCCAAGCTAAGAACTAAAACACTACTGTATTACAGCAGTTTATGCAAAACTAACAGCAAGCCAGAGCAAAATTGAAAGACCTCTAACTGTAGACTACAAAATAGTAAGTCTGAAGGGCCAAAAGTCCTATTAACCAAAAAAACAGGAAAAGGAAAGGGGAGTTAACCTGTTTTATTATGATGCAGGAGATAACAGCATATTTGTGCAATTTGCTCTTGACAAGTGCCAAGAAAACCGACATTATTTCAGAAGATGACTGACCTGAGCCTGTCTAAAAGTGCAATGATTGCAATATTTCAGGTTGTGGTATTTTGTTGCGAAATACTTGAAATGTTGAGTCAAAGTCCCTTGGGCTGTATAACAGACACATTTTTAATGTTGCATAATTTTCCTCAAAGCTAAATACTTTTAAAAATGGATGAAAGAAAACTGAAAAAAGATCGATCATCAGCGCTGTATCCAAACTATTCCAATCAAGTCTTCAACAGTTTACTCACCTGTCAAGCCTCATCCGTCTTCATCTCTCATCTGTGTTTATTCAATAAACTGTTTTACGATTCACTTACCTGGTGTTCCGTCTGCTTCTACGACAGCTGTTAAGCTAACAACATAATAGTCTAATAAGCATAAAAAAATAAAATATTGGGCTGATTTTGGTTAAAATATTTTATTTAATATTTAATTTTGAGTTTATTTTTAATTTATTTATTTCGTTTATTTACTACTCTTTAGTGTTCAATATATTATTTACTGACAAATGTATCATAATTGCTGTCAATGTTATATTTGCTTCTTTTTTTTTTTTCTTCATTATTTTGTCTCACTTGACTCAGTGTCCATCAGCTGTAGTAGCTGGGGTCCCGCCCACTGAGTGGCAAAAACAAGAGTGTCAGCATTGGTTTTCAGCGTGAATGTTGCAACAGAATGCACAAAAACATCTAAAACGAGAAAGAGCTTTGCGTCTGACTGTACAAATAGATTTGACAAGTAATTTGAGGTATATTTTTACAGACTGCTGAAAGCTACAAAAAAAGAGAAGCACGTGGATCGCTGCAATTCAGAGAAACAAATGGACTCCAGGCAACAAAATGTCCCAGGTTACGTTTGTAACCCTGGTTCCCCGAGGGAACGAGACGTTACATCCGAAAACGCTATGGGAATGCCTCCAGTGAGACCACGCTCTGAATACATGTGTAATCTGGCCAGTCGAAGAGCGAGACGTCACAGGCGGGTGACGTAAGTGACCAGGAAGCTTAAAAGCATGTGTGGCGGAGCTGGCGTCAGCTTCGGAGAATGAAGTGAGCGCTCGAAGGGATGCCGGAAGTATGGCTCGAGACGCAGCGTCTCGTTCCCTCTGGGAACCAGGGTTACATACGTAACCTGGGACGTTCCCCTTCAGGAACTTGGGCTGCATCCGAAAACGCTATGGGAACGAGATGCCCACGCCACCAGACTTCCAAATTCCTGTCTAGGAAACAGCTAGGGCAGGAGAACAGAGAGCCAGGAGTGGCTCGGACATCTAGGTTATAAAACCAGGAGCGAAATCAAGATAGAAAAGGGCCATTGAAAGGGCCTGGAGGTCCCCAACCCACTTGAGGGAAGTTAGTGCCAGAAGCAATGTAGTCTTGATGGTGAGCAACCGATCAGATATCTCCTCTACAGGCTCAAACGGAGGTCTACAGAGGGCCTCGAGCACCACAGCAAGGTCCCATGTAGGGACACGGGGTCGTACTGGAGGCCTCAGCCTCAGCACACAGCGGAGGAAATGTGTAACCAGGGGGTTCTTACCCACTGACAGCCCACCAAGAGGGGTGTGGTAGGCCAAAATGCCACCACGTAAACCTTCAAGGTGGAGTGGGTTAACCCTGTGGAGAAACGAGCCTGCAGGAACTCCAGGACTGTACGAGGAGAGAAATCAGGTCCGAGACCCCATCCCGGCACACTATCTCCAGAACTCCCGGGAGCAGAGCAATCAAAGGAAAAGCGTACAGACGCAGCCTCGGCCACATCTGTACCATGGCATCCAGCCCCAGAGGAGCTGGATGAGTCAGAGAGCACCAAAGGGGACACTGTGTATTCTCTGCTGTGCCTGCATCTTGGTCGAATCCCATGCCACTCCAGACAAGTGGTTCTCGTAATGGCTGCCCAGCCCCTTCACGCTGTAACAATCCGAGGCAGGGGGTGAACAAGTGGGACGAAAAGGGTCTCACCCACGACCTCAAGATTTCTGAGTGGAGGTTGGGAAAGAAAGCAAGGCTCCTACGTGGAGATGGCGGCTTGCTCCGCAGAAAGCGCTCATTCAACTTGCTTTTATGTGGTTCAGCCTTTTCCTCGGTGGGCCAATCTATGTTCAGACTGCACACTGCACGAGTTACCACCTCCAACAGCTCCTTGTACTGAAGCGACTTAGGGAGTGGCTCCTCAACCGCACTCTCCACATTCACCTCCTCAGAGGACAATAGGTGGAGCGAGGAGCCCGTTCCGTGGGAGGAAGTAGCCACAGAGCGGGCTTCCGAACCCGCAGAACAGGCTGTGGATCTGGCAGGTGAGGAAGGAAATGGGGGGTCACCCGTCTCCATTCCCTCCAACAGATCCAACTGCGAACCCCATGAATGCAGCTGCTGCTCCGCCTTGGTGGAAGTGTGGCCAGCACCATGGGGAACGCTGGTAAAGGCTCCCTCCTTGAAGAGAACCTTCCGGGAGTGGAGCTCACAATGCGGACAGTCCCTCGAGAGCCGACTCAGCGTGCTTCGCTCCCAAGCAGACCACACACATGCTGTGTGTATCCCTGCTAGTGATGTAGTGTTTGCAGCGAGGAACACACAGCCTGTAACATGATCCGTTGTTCTTGCCACTCTTGCCTTTGCTGCTTTGACCAGACATCACCCTCAAATAAAATTTGTGCGAACTAGCACGAAAAAACAGGGTGACAGACACAAACACAGAACGCTTCGCTGAAAGACAAAAGCTGACGCTCACTCCGCCGCACGTGCTTTTAAGCTTTCTGGTCGCTTACATCACCCGCCTGTGACGTCTCGCCCTTCGATTGGCCAGATTACACATGTGTTCAGAGCATAGTCTCGCTGGAGGCGTTCCCATAGCGTTTTCGGACGCAGCTCGAGTTCCTGAAAGTGAACATGGATTTTCAGTTATCATTTCATGTTAATATGTTGAATTTTATGGTAAAATCATACCCTATGTATCATATTATAATTAGAGATTGACCAATATATCGATTTACCAATTTTTTTTTCCAGATATTTAAGCATTTTACCAAAATCGGATATCGGTTTTGTAATATCAGATTCACCAATAAATTTTAAGAATTGCGGGCAGGATCGCCATTGCAGCGTGTCTGAGGGGAGACAAGACAACAACAATGGCATGAATAGGTAAAGCATAATTACTTGCTTTCCTGTAATTAGTAAACTTTATTTAACATAACAGCCATTAATGCACATATTACGTGTTACATGAATGCTTGATGTTATTTTATGCAGCTCGGCTTTAAGAAATAGAGATGAACTCACATGTCATGTAAGATAATCTTAAAAGCTCATAAACCTACTAAAAAGGCAATATGACTCCAGTCCTTTATTTATTTTCTCCATCTGAAATCATTAGACATTCTACATTTATTTTGCTTATTAGTGCTGCAGCTGATGCTTTTTATAAATAAAATGTTTTTTATTGATGTATTATGAAGATTAAATTTAACATGAAAGACTACTAATTTTCAACACTTTTTTTTTAAAAGATGACTGAATGGAGGAAAAACCAAAGTGAAGTATGGACTTGCTTTACTCAGTCATTTATTTACTTTATAACAGTAAATAAATATTGGTTCTGCAAATGGGTTCCTGGGCACATAAACATGCAAATAATTGGTATCGTTATCGGTTAGTAAAAATCAACATCGGTCGATCACTAATTATAATATATCATTTTGACAACTAAATTAAATATTTACCATCTTAAATTCTGCATAACTGGATGTTTTTAAATACACACTGACAAAAATCAGTTTTTTTGGGGTGGACAACATGACGATATATATAACACCCAGATTAAGACCAACCTATTTTGTATTCAAAAAATGCGTTCACAGGCAAATTTGCTTTATTTATGTCCCTGAGGTCAAAATCAGGCAATGTCAGGAAACACGATTCCTGGCTGCATATCAGTATCCATGGACCACTGGATATTTGGTACATTGTAAGGAACACTATATCGAGTCCAGCAACCTTTAGTTTAAACCGATTATCGTTTGTTTTACTCTCATTTTCGCAGCTTCCCTATTATATCCATTCATGCTGCAGGCTCTTTTGTCACTCAGTCAGGCTGAGGGGGTGTGTTCCGGCTGGAAAGTGACATCAGTGCATACCCACTAATTCTCCTTTCTCACCTGCACCCAGTTTAGTTCTCATTATCTCCCCCTTATTATCCCCTTGTGTTTGCTGTCTTGTGTCAGTCCTTGATGCGTTGTTCTCTGCCGGTGTATTTTCTGAGCCAAACAGTCCTTGTTTATTTTCCTAGTCTTGTCGGTCTAGCGTTTTGTCATTTTATTGTCATCTTATTTTTTTTTTTTTACCTGCCTGCCCCTCTAGGATTCTTTGTGGCTCTCTGCCTTGGCTTCTTCTCTGCCTGAATTCCCATGGCAGCCCCGCCTGATCCACCAATGCTTGCACGGCGACTCCAGGGATTACTTCTGGGCATTAGGAAGTGGATGTCCTCATCTAGCCCACAGCTAAAATCTTCCATGAGTGTGAGGTCGTGGCATGCCACTTTGTGGCATATGTCAGTGAACTCCTCCATATAGTCCTCCAAACAACACCCACCTTGAAAAACAAAAATGATTCCTCTTCATCTTGGGCAGTAAGTGGGGCCACATTGATGGAGGCGATCTCAAAATCTTTCCTAATTCATGCCTTTTTTTAATTTTCTTTTTGGTCCGTGTTTACTACTGTGTTTGTGTATTAGTACAAATAAAGCACACAATGAAGAAAGTTCACAAAAAGTTTAATAAGCATGATAAACTGTATAACACTACACACATATCATAAATGTGACTGAACAATTAACAGAAGAAACTCAGGGCCTAAATACACAGACCTGGTAATTAATAGGAACTGAAACAGGTGTGCACTAATCAGAAACTATAGAAACTAATAAGCGAAGGACCTAGGACCTAAAAGTGTTGCGTTATGTTTGGGCTTGTTTGAATCTTCATCATTTGCTGCCATTTTTCATATTCCATATCATTTATGGCCACTACAAACTACTAATTTTTGGTTATTGTTATTGGTCAAGAGATTCTCTTTTCTGCATTTCTTAACTAGAATTATATTAAATATATATATACATAATATATATATATATATATATATATATATATATATATATATGTATATATATATATATGTATATATATACACACATATATATATATATATATATATATATATATATATATATATATATATATATTTATTTTTTTTTTTTTTGTGATTGTTTATTTATAGTAAAGAACAGCCAGCATACCTGGCTTAAAAAAACTATATACTGACCAGAGTTTGCCTTAAAAAAAAAAAATAAATAAATAAATAGAAAAAGGAAAACTATGGGGTGACATACCACATGTATACACACCTGTAATACCAACCATTTATCTTTAACGATCTTTAGTCTATTGAGTTACTATATCTGTAGTGAATTTTGCTTTCGCCAGCCTAGGTAGGTGAAATGGGGTAGTAATGGGTACTCATGTCACAGCTGACTTATGATTCTTGGATCACGTGTCAATTAATGTGTGATTATGAGTACCATCACATAAGAAAGATTGGTGGGATCTCTAACTTGTAGAACCTCTTACTGTATTATGAACACAAGAAAGACACAAGTTGCAATAAAATAAATTTTATTAACAAAAGATAGACAAGAGTAATCAACAACTACTAAATGAATACCCTGAACGGAAAATGAATAAAGTGCATAAGATGCATAAAATGCAAGTGATTTATGTTGGGTGTCGCTATGTCAGAGCTACGTTATCTGGAAAGATAAACTGTTGCTACTTTGAAAAAAATAAGGTGAAGAACCTTATTATGCATCAAACAAATGTGTAAGATTTGTTATCAACTGCAGTCAGCTATATAATATCTAATGTAAAATTAGAAAATCATATACTGATAATATACAACAATGCCAAGGTCTCTGGAAAGGTTTGGAAGTGATATTTACGTTCGCTGTGGTTGAGTGAGCAGTCCGGTGGCGGCGACTTCTTCCACTGGTTGCGCTGGTGGCAGTACAGTGGGGAAAGGAGCAGGAATCCATTTCAACAGCCTTGAAGATGAAGCGCTGTAGGATGCTGATCTTCTGGAGCACCAAGGGTCCTAAGATCTGGAACACGCAGATGTGGCCCTGGAGTAGGTGCTGAAGGTCCTTAGCTTGGAACACGCAAGCAAAAGTACCTGAAGTGAAGGTTTGCTCGTCGGAGCTTAACCTTATTGCAAATGTCTGTGTGTCTTATGCCTCTCTGGGCTAGAGACTCAGAACTTGGTCATTCCACTTTGTCTCTCTAGGATGGAGACTCAGGACGCTGCATCTGTTGTTGTCTCACTGGACGAAGACTCTGAACGTAGAGTATCTCTTTCCTCGCAGCTGGAGGCTCAGAACTTGGTTGTATCTGTTGCTGCCTCAAAAGCTGCAGACTAGGATTTGGTATCTGTTGTTGTCTCACCCTTGCGGGTCGCAGACTCAGAATGGTGTAGCTGTTATTGTCTCACCTTTGCAGGCCGGAGACTCAGAACAGAGGCTGTCCTGTTGTGCCTTTTCCTTCACAGGACTCAGACTCAGAACGAAGTGCTCCTGTTACAGTCCCTTCCCTCGCGGGTAGCAGGCTCAGAACAAAGGTGATCTGTTTCTGTCTCTTCCCTTACAGGACTGAGACTCAGAAACTGAGGTTGATCTATTGCAGTCCTTTCCCTTTCGGAACTCAGACTCAGAACAAGGAGTGTCTTTTGGAAGGGTACCTTTATCCCTTTCCGATGAGGAGGAGATTGCAATTTGGCGCTTCTCAATTTCCGTGCTGTGACTGGCTGGTTCCATCAGAGTGGGGGGACACATGGTGGCCCACCCTTCTTTCCTCCTGTGGAATTTATTTGCATAGTCCAAACACAGCATTAGAAAAGTGTCACTAAAGTTTTATCGGTGCATTTATCACTTTCCAAACTATAATCAGAATGCATTTGGCAATGTTATGAACACATTAAGACCAAACTTGATGGGAAAAGACTGAACTGTCATGCATGCATTCATTTGTCCATTAAAAGCTGAGTTTGTGCAAGATGTTGCACTACACGTTGCTGTCACTAGGAATACTTATTTCTCTGAATAAGTATAAAATGTGTGTGTTATAGTGTGCATCAGTTTTAAGGTTTGAAATCCTAGTTATGAATGGATTTGGATGGATCTCCATGATCTTTCTTAGTTTCACCCACTGCTGCTGCATCTGGAGGTCCTAAGGAATTTTTATGGTCGGTCACAGGCCAAACCCTTAGGAATCAGTCTCAAGGTGGGTGAAGGGCACAAACTGCATTTTGACCAATAGGAAGTTCTGTCCTTCCCGGGCTTTGTACCAAAGGTCTTCTTGTGCTCTAAGAGACGTCTGGCTGTTGTCCTGGCATCTTTATCTGATGGCGTTGGACAGTTTGCTTATGTTAGTTCACCAAGATCCAATCAAAATGTAGCAAACCTCTGTCCACTACTGTGGTCAGGGAGGGGCCCACCAAAAAACTGGGCCCTGGAATGTGCTGTCCACTACATATCTGAAAGTTTCTCAATAAATTCTGACCATGCCTTAATTGTTCTTGGCTTAGCTCTGTTGATCCTTGCTGTTGAGCATTCTAACAGCACAATATTTTTTTGTTCTATGAGCCACATTTTGTCAGCTGGGAATGTGGGTTCAGGCCAAATTTTAAAGATGACCTTTTTTGCTGCAGTGTGAAATAGTCTATGCTGATAAGCATTTAAATTAAGATCAGAATTATCATTCAGCAAACAAATATTGGGATGTTTAAGGATAACCCTATCACATATTTCTGTAACAATTAAAAAAACCTTATCCCAAAATTTACAAATAAGTGGACAGTCAAAGAACATGTTCATATAAGTCCCCACAGTATTAGAATTACACAAAGTGCAAAAAGGAGTTGGCAAGCGCTTCATTTTGTGTAACACATATGGAGTTGCATAGGCCATGTGAATCAGTTTGAAGTGTATAAGTTGATGGGCAGGATTCTTGGACATCATAGGAATACTTTCCCATATTCAGTCCTAGTTAGGTTTATGGGGGCCAGTTCTTTTTCCCATATTGTAGTGATGGGAGGTGCACCGGAGCTGTGATTACGCAGTTTGTTGTAAATAAATGACACTGCTCCATGTGTCTGAGAGAAATTCACACAGTCCATCAGTGGATGAGCGTCCAGGTTACAGTTTCACGGTACACCATATGCATGCAATGCACTTCTCAACCTCAAATACAAAAAGTAGGAATATCCAGGAAGATTATAACATTCTTTCAAGTCCTGAGAGGACCTTAGGCCCTGACTATTAAAAATGTCACCCAGAACAAATACACCTTGATCAGACCATGGCTTAAAGACAAACGGCTTTTTCTCCAGATTGTATACTATGATTATTCCAAATCGGAGATTCTTTTTAAATTTACTAGAACATCCCATAAATTTACAGACATCATACCAGATTTTAAGAGAATCACCTACAATTTGACTATCAAACTTTAGGGCTTTCTTAGATAAACCAGTGAATATCATATCTTGTAGTCGATGTGGAAATACCGCAGATGCTTCAATGTTATGCCAAGCAATCTCAGTTTATGTCCAAGCAAGACTTAAAAGAGCATAGCCGACATGCCCAGAAATCTAGTTGAACGTTAGGAAATGCCAAACCTCCTTTGGCAGGACTTCTCTGTAATGTTTTAAGTTTAATTCTTGGACGTTTGTTGTTTCAAATAAATTTAATTGTCATGGAGTTTATTTCTTTGAAAAAAGCACGTTGATCGTTGGTCGGGTTGGGCGCGTCTATAATATTCAGAAGACGTCGAACATTATCCATAGCACAGCGTCTCTTAAGAAATCCTGTCTGATCATAAGAGATTAAAGAGCCAGCAACTTGATCTAAGTGACGGGCTAAAACTTTAGTGTAAACCTTAGTGTCCACACAAATGAATGAAATCGGCCTATAGCTAGAACAACAGAGGGGGTTCTTCCCTTTTTTTAAGATCAGGGAAATAAGGGAAGTGTTCTGATCTCTGTGAAAACAACCTGTGTCTATGGTGTAATGTAAGGAATCAAAAAGTAGCGATCCAAGCAAATCCCATATAACTAAATACAACTCTGGGGGTAAACCATCCAAGCCAGGGGCCTTACATTTATTCACTGACTCTAGAGCCTTTTTTAATTCACTTATTTCAGTTGGAGAGTCAAGAAAATTACGATGCTCGTCACTTAGGTGACAATTAGGTCCTGCCCATCTTTACAGTCCTAAAGAAATTATGGTTTTTGAGGAAAACATTTCAGGATTTTTCTTCATACAATGGACTTCAATTGTGCCCCCAATTTTGAACTTCCAAAATGTAGTTTAAGGAGGAAGAAGGGTCTTGAATCATCTAGCGAAACGATTGGTCTTTTTTTTTTTTTTAAAATAAAAATTTGTATACTTTTTAAGCACAAAAGCGCGTGTAGCACAGGCTCTGGGATGCGTGTCCACGATGTTATAAATTAGTAATGGGACGTTCTTGAACGATTCGATTTGAACAAATCTTTAATGTGACTCGGGAAGAACGAGTCGTCTCGGGGAGTGATTTGTTCAGTTGCGCATTCGCAACATCCTATTAGGTTCTGTACTGGAATTAGTTCACCTGTTTAGAGTCTTTGGGTTTTTCGAGTCGTTCGTTCATCTTATGGGGCTGTCACGTGATGAATGAATGACTCAAACCCAAAAAGACTCAAAGAAAACTTGTCAGATAAGAGGTGAGCTAATCATAGACTAAAGACCCAGGTAAACAATGAATTAATCTTTTCTGTTTCTTAAAGCATTACAGTCTTGTCATGTTTGTAGTGTGATCAACATTTTTGTAAGCAGTAGATGTGTTAGGTAAGTAATACGTAACATTTTAATTATATTTTGATAAAATGAACGAAATGACTTGAAAAAAGATTCGTTCATTTTGCTGAACGAGACTCAAAGGTCCAAGTTGGTAAAATGATCGGAACCTCCCATCACTACTACGAATTACGTTCATCGTCTGTGTTCTCCGGCTCAAAAAGGTAGAGAATGGCGAAAAACTCCATCTTATTTTCTCCTACAACTTAAGAATCGTCCAACATCGTTGTAGCTTTTTGTTTGTAAACAGCGTTTGACTTACTTGCACTTTTTTAGTCTTTGCGCGTTCGCTTTGTAAACACTGGGTCTGTAGTTTCCTAGTGACATTTCGACGTGATTCAATAGTACGTAGTGTTGTGCATCTCAGAGCCTGTGCTACACAAGCTTTTGTGCTTAAAAAGTATACAACTTTAACCTCAACAGTTATTGAGGACACAGCGTCACTATGTTTCAGCCTTAGAGCCAGCAATTTAATGGGCTGTTCTCCATTAAAATAGTAAGTTTGTTTAGTACGATGGATCAGAAATTCCACCCTTTTTAGTAAAATTGCCTTATGGTCAGATCTTAAATTTCCCAAAATCCTATACTCTTCTGTTCTGTACAAGTTTTTAAAAAAAGTTTTAGTAAAAGACTAGTTTTAATTCTTTTATTTTAGATTTATTATTATAAGAGGCAAAAGAAATACAGTTTCCTCTCAGAAAACATTTAGTTCTGTCAGGACAACTGTCATCAAAATGATAGACAGCATATCTGTTCTAGGCAAAAAACTCAAAAATGGGCAGCAACAATAATCCCCCAGGGTAAACAGAACAGAACAAAGCAGATATCATTAATGTACTTAATGATATTTAAGTGTAAGACATTATTGAGATAAAAGGAGTCTGATTCAATGAGGAATATCAAAAGCCGAGTCCTGACTGTGGCAAAAAGAGGAGTTGGGGATGAAGAAGGGTGTTTTGCTCCTGAGCAAGCGACAAAGCTGCCTAATAATACTGAATAGAGCTCATTTAAGAATGACATGATAGGTGTCGTATTCCTATAGGTAGATGTGATCAGCGGAGAGTTAGCTGATGCGAGCTTGACTCACGTGACCTGCCAGAACTAATGCTAAATGCTTAATTTCTGTCAGGACCACTGTCGTCAAAATGATAGACAGTTAGCATACAGTTTGGTTTGGCGGCATGGTTCTGTTCTGGGCAAAAAACTCCCTGCCCATCCATGCAGCATGTCATGAATGAGCAGGGAGAGCAGCAATAATAACCTCCCCCCCCACCTGCCTCCCCAATACAAACGACAGGAGTGTGATTTGCTAAAGCAGCATTCTTTGTGAGCATCCTATCATACGCACGCTGCTGTTGTGGATGCAGTCAGTTTTGACGCAAAAGATGAGGAAATTTGATGTCATTTGACCATTTACGAAACTCCAATTTCCTATTTTATACTAAAAGCGGTATTTTGCTTATCAGACAGACATACTCAGTTTTATTGTTGCTTTAAATTGGGGTAAAGTTAAACAAATAGCAAAGCTCATTTTGTCTGTGTACCAGCATGTACGTACAAGCAGGTTTAGCAACAAACATCACACTGAACACTAGATAATCCTTAACAAGCAAGAAAAATCCCAATATCGTAATAGCGTTAAAGCAAGACCTTCTGAAATAGCATAGACTAGGGCAACATGCCCTTTACAGAAAAGGAAAAGCAGCGAAGGGTGCTCTTCTTTATTAATAAGCTGAGAAGAGCAGCATGCCCCTGTAATGCAGTACAGCATATGGTGTATGAGTTTTTTATTTATTTATTTATTTTTCTTTTTAGTAGCAAAATCTAAATACAGCGCGTTAGGTATCATATCAAGCATGTTACGATACACTAGATAGCTTTAATCCCCCTTTGTTTGGTATAAGTAGCCCTCATGTTGCCATTGTCTCTTGTCATGTATTGATGTTGTAGCCTGCTGTTGGTGAGTGTGTTTTTGTTCATGCCAAGCCTGTTCCTAGTCAAGGTTGTTCATGCCATGCCAAGTCAAGTCTGCTAATGTCAAGTTTGTTTAAGTCAAGTCTGTTTGTGTTGAATCTGTTCATGCCAAGTCAAGTCTGCTAATCTCAAATTTGTTCAACTCTTCATTTGTTTGTATTTTGGATTTCACGTTTGGATTTAAATAAACTACACTTGGGTTCACCCACATCTTGCCTTCAGTGGACTATTTGTTCTCTCAGATATTTCCATAAAACATTCATGTGCCATAAAATAATTAAGGTTGGTAAGACTATTTATGTTTTTAAAGTCTTTATGAAGTTTTTTGAAGTCTGTATTTATTTGATCTAAAATACAGTAAAAGCAGCAATATTGTGAAATATTATTACTAGCTTTAATATATTTTAAAATGTAATTAATTCCTATGAGGGCAAAGCAGAATTTTTAACCCGCATCACTAATCTTTAGTGTCACATGATCCTTCAGAAATCATTTTAATATGGTGATTTAATAGTAATTTATTACTGTCAATGCAAAAAACAGTTGTGCTGCTTAATATTTTGTGGAAACACAACTTCTTTCAGCATTATTTGATAAAAATAAAGTAACGTGCTGCAAATACTCAACACAAACAAATCCAAATGTGCTGCAAATACGCACAGACCACATCGGAAATGTCTAAGCAAACTGCAACAACTTAAGTGACGAACCTGGACATGTTTATCATCCTCTGAAAGGTGCAATTTCTGTTTATTTTATTTCTGTTTAATTTTTTATTTCCTTAACTCCTTTTACTATTATTATTTTTTTAATATTATTAGCCTAAATAAACTGACAAAATACACAATTATTGTAACTAGAACGTTATGTAAGCTGGCTACTCCCCTTACAAAAATTAACCATGGTTTCACTATTAAAATAAACAAATAGCCTATATATATATATATATATATATATGCCCCTATGGTACAGTGTTGCCATATTTCCTTGTTATTCTGAAAAAAATACAATATATTGCAATACGTTAATTAAAGGCCGGCCTTAAGGTAGTCAATGATGTCCTGTTTTTAAGCCACATGACATTTAAATGTTCCTCCAAACACTTTTTTTCCACTGTCACCCTCTCAAGAGAGATTTTTTTTTTTTTTTTTTGCATCATCTTTGGTTAGCAGGTTACAAATTTTTATTCAGAAATCAATGTTATCTAACATAGTTTTTCTGTAAAAGGACCACTATGGAAAAATAGGTATGTCGTAATAATGAGTGTGTTTGTGCATGTGTTTATGTGTCTTTATTTGTGTGTGGCAGATTCTAATGGAAATTAAGACTGGATACATCAATTTCTAAAAGAAATGTGCATTTGAATCGAAAAGTAAATCATAATTTAACAGAAAAGTAATTTTGGGCCATTTTCCACTGTGGAAAATATATATATGTGAAGAGTTTGGTTCCAAAACGCTACAAATTCATTTTAATTAATTTGAGTAAAAATGTGTTTTCTTTACCAAGAAAGTGGCGAGATGAAAATCCCTATTTTCTGTTTCAAACTTTCACACAGCATCTTTAGTTTATAATAATATTAAAACTTCAAATCCAGATTTAGATTTTCAGAGATTTATTTTATTATTATCTTTTTTTTTTTTTTTTCCTCTCCAAAATGCAATAAATCCATCAGGGCTCTACACTTACTTGTCTTTTTAGGAGCACTTGTGTTTCTAACTTAAAAAATGTAGGAGCACAGTCACAATTTTAGAAGCACCTTCTAATCAATAATCAAAAATTCTGATAAAAAAAATTAGCCTTCCCATTACGAGGTGATATTTGACTCCTTAAAGTGAATTAGAGGGGGATTTTGTTTTTACCTTTGTAATGGCATTTTTTTACTTTATTAAAAGTATGTCATCTTTCATGTCAATTTTTTTTATATATTTTATAAGCTTTTCAAAATTTCTATTTAAAACAACAGAATAAGAATAAGTTACCAATAAAATGAAATCAGTATTAACAAAATTAATTTGTACTACAGAGGTGGCACAGAAGAACACAAAAGTGGCTTGTAGGTGTATTTTCATATGTTTAATGAGTCTCAGAGGTGGCATGCCTGCAATCAAATTCATAAATTCAAATCTGAATATAGAAATATTAAAAGATTTAAATAACTGAAAAGAAGATACTTTAAAAAATAAACTAAAACCGCCAGTAGGTGGCAGTTTTAATTACTTAATCATATCATTCATTTGATATGTTCAAACGGCTGATTCAATCAGGAATAAAGCAAGTGACTGTCTTTATGAAAGGGTAATTGATTCATTGAGTCACTAGATCCGTTTAAAAACGTGCATTCATTTATAAAGGAAACTGCTGTGTTTGAACGTAGATGCGCAGCAGCTCAGTTATGACTTTGTTTCGACTAAATAGAGCAAAATCAGCAATAGTGTTAAAGTCAGACAATGTAAGTCACTTAATATTAACTTTTTTTTTATTTAACTGTTTATTTAACTGTTGTATTAAATCAGTATCTCATTTACAAACTCGCTTAAAAATAATTAGTAGCTGTCACTCATCTTAGTTCATCGCGATCTCACAAAGTTCCATTATAATCAATGAAGCTCTCTGCAGAAAAGTGAGACTGGTGTTTGTCGCGGTTTGGAAGAAAAGGGAGAAAACATGACAGAATAACACGGCGGATATCGTAAATTTAAAAACTGCCTTTTCAATACCGACCAGATACAATACTGATTTTGGCAGGAACTCAATTTTGTAAGAGATGGCATTTATCGCATTTTGGAACCAAACTCTTCACACATATATATATTATTATATAAAATAAATACAAATAAAAAGTGGTTACTATAGTTAAGCCATGGTAAACTAACTATTAACTATGGTATGTACACAAATGGTAATCAATATGCAGAAAAAACAAAAACAACATGGTTACTACAGTTTAACTATAATAAAACTATGGTTCATTTTTATAAGCACTGTTGAGGTTGCATTGCTTGCAGTGCGTTTTTGTGTTTGGTTGTGTTGTGACTATTTGCAGCACATTTCTGTTTTCGCAATGCGTTTTTGTGTTTGGTTGTGTTGTGACTATTTGCAGCACGTTTCTGTTTTTGCATCGCATTTCCTTATTTGTTTGTGTTGTGAGTATTTGCAGCGCATTTCTGTTGTTGCAGCGTGTTTCTGTATTTGGTTGTGTTGCAAGATACTGCAGCACATGTGATGTCAAACTGATGAAGATGTTTTCTTAATTTGCCGGTGCTTTTTCTATTTGCATGTATTAAGTTGCAGCACTCTTAGCCACTGTACTTGAGAGACTACCTTTCCAGAATAATAATTTTAAACTTAAAAAAATCAAAGCTGCCTGGACAAGAGAGGTGAGTACAGGGCTAAATGAACAGATGAGTAGAAACACTTACCAGAGCAGCTACAGGAGTGGGCAGTCTATTTATCTTCTTCACAAGACCTGGTCTGATTGAGTTCAGGAGTCTAAAAGAGAGACAGACATCAGACATTCTGCATCAGAACCAAGCCCCACAAATAGAGTAAGGATTTCTTTACGGAATGTGAGGTTGATAGCACACTGCACAAAGTCATAATGGAACACTTAAAGTTGAGGCCAGCACCAAGCTGACAGTAGGCTGTCTGCCAACGTCAGGCCATTGCTGACCATTTGTCTGCCCAAGTTTGCTTTTTGTTGTCCACCGTTGCCACTGGCAGCTTTTCGAACGTATGAGCATGTTGAATCACTGGCAGAGCCCATAGTTGAAAGAGGTCACTGATTGACTGTTCAACTAAGTAAATGGTGCATGAGAAGAAAAACAGAGGGGATGAAAGCCACCAAATGTCTAAGTCAAGAGGGCACACACAGAAGGCTTTCTTGAATAAATTTGTCAGTGGTGAGTGATACCGTTGTGAAAATGCTTTGTTCACAGTATATCCACAGTTAGAGTAGTTAGCTGAAGACAGTGACCCTAAATTCAGTGGTATAAATCCCTCTAAAGGATACAGAACTACACAGATGCAACATTATTTGATAGACAACAAAATGTATAATAAAACAAATGGCAAGTTTCAGGAAGAAGAGCAAAATAAAGGCCCGTCTATACTAAAATATAAAGGAAGTTAGAGTGCGTTTTATGTCGAGCTATAATTGTGAGAAGAGAAATGTTTGAGGATACACCTGGAATGTCTTTCACGGATCAGACTTGAGGGCTTCCACAGGCCAGACGCACAGAAGTCACACTAAAGACACACATTAATGCAACAGATCATGCATATGTAGCAAATTATCTCCAAAGGGAAATGTATATAAATATAATTAATTCTGATTAATTTCAATTATTTATATCAGCTGCCAGTAGTAACTATAACAGAATTAATTTCCCCATCAACTAATCTGTTTGTCCAGCGAACATTCAGTATAATTTCATATCAACCCTAAGAAATGACATTTTCTTGGCCACAGAAAATATCTTTCCTACAGTACTAAAGCATTAGAGCATGTAGCTTGAATTGGAATCAAAAGAGGGATATTATCCACAAGCAGTGACAGAATCAGAAACTAATATAATTTGTGCACAAGAGTTTTATTAACTAAGAACACATAACTAATCTAAACATACAATGACTCTTGACTGGGGCAAAGGCAGATGAGACTGGTTGAACGAAGCCATTAGAGAAATAGGGAATGAGGCTATAAAAAGAGTCAGTTAACCACCTGAGAGAAACCATCAGCTTTGGTGAATGAAAAGTCAAGGTCAAAGCCTGGCGCAAACTTAGAAGTCCCGAAGAGTTTTAGCTCATCCTCCTCATACTCTTAGGATCTAAAAGAACCACAGATTGACTGAGGCCTGCCAGGCACAGCTGCGCCAGCTCTGGGACTTAGCAACCAGAAAACAGTAAGGTGATAAGAGACCAGTGAAGAGACTATAAAGTCCAAGGCGGTCACTGGTGTGAGACCTTTATCTCCTATCGATGGACGCTGTCAGGTAGGGTGTGCTGTGGTGATGTAGGCAATAGCAAGGTGCAGGTCCTCGAGTTTGTTGACCACAACATTCTCTTGAACAGACTTGAAAATTATTTTGGCATTAGTGGTAGTGCATTGGCATGGTTCAAATCGTACTTATCTGACCGCCAACAATTCGTGGCAGTGAATGAAGAGGTATCATATCGATCTCAAGTGCAGTATGGAGTACCGCAAGGCTCAGTGCTAGGGCCATTACTTTTTACGCTTTACATGTTACCCTTGGGTGATATCATCAGGAAATATGGTGTTAGCTTTCACTGTTATGCTGATGATACTCAGCTCTATATTTCTTCGCGGCCCGGCGAAACATACCAATTTGATAAACTAACTGATTGTGTAGTTGAGTTAAAAAATTGGATGACAAGTAATTTCTTACTGCTAAATTCTGAAAAAACAGAGGTGTTAATTATTGGACCTAAAACCTCAGCGTGTAATAACCTAAAACACTGTCTAATACTTGATGGCTGCTCTGTCAATTCTTCGTCATCAGTTAGGAACCTAGGTGTGCTATTTGATGGCAGTCTTTCCTTCGAAAGCCACATCTCTAGTATTTGCAAAACTGCATTTTTCCATCTCAAAAATATATCTAAATTACGACCTATGCTTTTAAATGCCGAAATGTTAATTCATGCGTTTATGACTGTAACGTGACTCTTCAGAAGCGTGATAGATCCACATGCGAGCTTTATTAAACAGATCGTAGTCAGACAGGCAAGGTCGATCTCCAACAAACCAGGGAAAGACAAAAGCGTAATCCAATAAACAGGCAGAAGGTCAAAATACCAGAGAGCAGTCCAAAGTAACAAATGAACAAGGCAATGAAACTAGACAAAAACTATGGCAATGAACACAAAGCAAAACTATGACTATGAAACAAAACAATAACCGTGGCAATAACAAAACAAGGCAATGAAACAGGGAAAACGCTTGGTAGAGTCCGCACAGGCAAAACAATACTTTGCAAGGCTTGTTTGGCATGGCCCTCCTTATATGGCTGCCAAACAGGAAGTAACCATAGAAGAAGCAGAGGAAGTGGTAACAGTCAGTCCATGGGTAAGGGCTCCCTCTGCTGACGTAGCGTTACAGAATCCCCCCCTCTAGGAGCGACTCCTGGCGCTCAAGCAACAACAGTCCAGGAGGGTGGGGGAACAGAGGCAACACAGGGGGTAGGACGGAGGGCCAGGTCCGTGCAGAGGAGGTGGGC